>NW_021850666.1:0-771 GCF_003651465.1 Formica exsecta
TAATATCAAATTTATTGCTCAACGTTTGACTTAGAAAAATCCATCAAACGTGTGGCCTGTGCTAGTTTACCTACACGATTTTTCTAAGTTAAACGTTGAGCAATAAATTCGATATTGTATATCTTGAGAGCAATAAATTAGAGAAACATTTTGAGACCAAAATAATAACAGCAACTAATTGCGTTCATGTACTTCACTCGTGTACGAACGCTAGCACCGCCATTCTTTCGGTCGATTTTTCTAAGTCAAACGGGTAGCAATAAATTCGATATTATATATTTTGAGAGCAACAAATTAGAGAAACATTTTGAGACCAAAATAATAACAGCAACTAATTGCGTTCATGTACTTCACTCGTGTACGAACGCTAGCACCGCCATTCTTTCGGTCGATTTTTCTAAGTCAAACGGGTAGCAATAAATTCGATATTATATATTTTGAGAGCAACAAATTAGAGAAACATTTTGAGACCAAAATAATAACAGCAACTAATTGCGTTCATGTACTTCACTCGTGTACGAA
This sequence comes from Formica exsecta, assembly GCF_003651465.1. Lineage (NCBI taxonomy): Eukaryota > Metazoa > Arthropoda > Insecta > Hymenoptera > Formicidae > Formica > Formica exsecta. The sequence goes on from NW_021850666.1 coordinate 523, forward strand.
CGCTAGCACCGCCATTCTTTCGGTCGATTTTTCTAAGTCAAACGGGTAGCAATAAATTCGATATTATATATTTTGAGAGCAACAAATTAGAGAAACATTTTGAGACCAAAATAATAACAGCAACTAATTGCGTTCATGTACTTCACTCGTGTACGAACGCTAGCACCGCCATTCTTTCGGTCGATTTTTCTAAGTCAAACGGGTAGCAATAAATTCGATATTATATATTTTGAGAGCAACAAATTAGAG
>NW_021850667.1:0-241 GCF_003651465.1 Formica exsecta
CGACTTAGTTACGTGACTGTAAGCGAGATTTGCCGAAAATTTTATTAACACATCCCGGAAATTGAAGAACAACGATTCTTGGCTCACAGAGATAAGATCGCTATGTACGCAAGTTTTCTTCGTTCGGAACGACTTTGTTACGTGCCTGTAAGCGAGATTACCCGGAAATTTTCATAACATCTTAAGGAAATTGCGGAACAATACTTCTCAGCACACAGAGATAAGATCGCTATGTACGCAA
>NW_021850668.1:0-405 GCF_003651465.1 Formica exsecta
TTAGCGGGTCCCTCGCCTATCGGTTAGGACGCGGTCTCCCCTCCCCCCCTCCTCGGACCCCTCGCCCACCGGTTAGGACGCGATTCCCCCGCGTGACGTCATACCCCCCGCGCTGGTTTCCCCTCGCCCCTCACCCCCTCTCAGAGGACCTGCGTTAGCATCGGCCTACATACACTACTTAGAGTTTTATTTATATAGAATTGGCATTCGTTTTATTTTTAATAATATAATATAGTTTTTTATTCATGTAGAACATCTAATAATAATAAAGTTGAATAATAATAAGTAAATCACATTAATAAAGTTTTATGTATGTAGAATATCTCCTAATAATAAAGATTTATTGTAGAATTGACATTAATTAATTTTATTTTTAGTATATAATGTTCAACAATAATATATATG
>NW_021850669.1:0-515 GCF_003651465.1 Formica exsecta
TCACAATTTTTCGGATGTTCTTTAATATATACTTTTTATATATAACTAGAACATACAAAGCACGCGCTATGCGTGCGCCATTTATTTTATGTATATACGTGTACACACACACGCACACTCATGCACCCACGCACGCACGCACGCACGCACAGACGCACGCACACACGCACGCACACACGCACGCACACACATATTATACATGTATATATAAATGCATTTTATTTGACATATGTATTGATTAATGTTCCGTAATGGCATCAATTTTTATGTATAATAAATGAAATACAAGCACAGATAAATAAGATAAAACTTCAAAGTAATTTCCTTTTTTATCATATACAGAATTATGTTAATATTCAACAATTGAATCAATATATAAAAGCATTTTCACTTGCTGTGTAATGTGCCATCCCTGTATTCAATAATTATAATTTTATCAAAATAAAAAAATAATTTTTTTGTATTGTATAAATAAGAATATATTTATTTGTTAATAAATATAAATTATAACATAC
>NW_021850670.1:0-213 GCF_003651465.1 Formica exsecta
TTAATTTAGTTATATCACAATAACTGCAATGTGAATGTATTAAAGGATACACTAATTTTAGCATGAGCGCGATTGAAAGCGAGCGCGAGGAACGAAAAGATTCTGAACACGAAATGTTACTTCAAACACAGTCTGTCTATATTTAAAACCAATAAATATATGTACAACTTCTTATCGATTGAAATTCGTTAAATTTATTCTCGTTTTCGCGTC
>NW_021850671.1:0-386 GCF_003651465.1 Formica exsecta
TAATTCATAGATTATTTTCTTCATTAAAAATGAATCTTTTTATTTTACAGTACAAAATGCATATATTATTATTTTATTTTCCACATCTTTTTTACTGTATGTTCAACTTTCCATTGTCGGTAATAATAAGATATAGAATATGTTCTTATTTGTTATTCTGTGTGCAGTTAAAACGGTCGATAATGTCATCATTCTTCAATTACGTCCGGGCCCACCGGGCCCACTTGATGGTCACAAAAATTTACCTATATATAATAGTATCTAGTCCTAGCACTTCAGCGCGGCACGCGCAAGCCGCCATTCGCGCCCTGCGGGCTGAACAGCACCTGCCACAACTGAAGGTCGCGGGCGCGAAAAGCACCAGCGCAGGAATTCAGATAGTAGAT
>NW_021850672.1:0-509 GCF_003651465.1 Formica exsecta
TACATGCACAAGTTAATATACTATTTCAAAAAACTTTTTTTGTATATAATGTTACAAAATATTATATATAAATGTAACGTAAAATGTGCGTATACTTTAAAACTTCGAGACAAATCGAATGGGTACCCCGATATCAGTGAAATATTGGCAAATTGATATATTTAAATGCTACAGAAAAAAATTAATTATAGCTTAAAATTATTATAGTTATGCTTGATATTATTTTAATTTATTTTATGTGTGTTGCAAAGTATACAAATTGATATATGTTGCATTATATGTTGCAAAATATTCAAATTAAAGTTTTTTTAATTTCGCTGTTATCGGGTTCGATTCGTCTCGAACACTTGGTACCCGAGAATGATTTGTATTTGCACATTTAACATTAGCAACAATAACCATGCATATATTTTATTATCCATAAATATAGCCGTTCGTAACCATATTTTCATAAAAATTGTTATATTCATTTAATTTAAAATAAAGATATATATTTCTTAATAATGGAA
>NW_021850673.1:0-208 GCF_003651465.1 Formica exsecta
TCGCGGAAAGTTATAATTGCGGAAAATCCTGCATATTTTTTGATTAATATTTATCGTGTGTGTGTGTATATATATATATCGTTACAAGTATTTATTTGACATAGATTTATATGTGTATAAGCTTTTATTTATCTTATTGTTAGGTTAGGTAACTATTGTTAACTATTGTTAGTAATTAAACTTAAACTATATATTATATATATATTAT
>NW_021850674.1:0-974 GCF_003651465.1 Formica exsecta
TCTTTAGCCGGGCGCACGTCGGTGAGCCGCGTGCCTGGTAGTATGGGGCAGCGCACACTTCATGTCGCGCGGCTCACCGACGTGCACCCGGCTATAGATCGGCGCTGATTGGCCAGAATTTACTCAATAATAACTCTTTTATTAAGAGTTATAAAAAAAAATGATTCAAAACTTTTCGACTCAGTTTGCCCCAATCTACCTCCACCTTTCGTTTGGTCACTTACTTGTCGGACACCCTGTATATACATATATACATATATATTTATTTGTAGGAGACAGAAAATAATAAATAATTTAAATAAGAAAAGAATTACAGAAGATATAAATCATGAAAATATCAAAATATCAATCAATGATGTAATACATATCAATGAAATAATACAGAATAATACTAATGCAGATATACATGAAAGTACAATGCAGGTAGATCAAGATGAGCGAGCTTTACAGGATGTCATTATGTATGACGAATTAGCTGCAATGGGTATTGACATAGATACTAATGAAGAACAAATAACATGCACATTAAATGATACTGAATTGGAAAACATATTAGAAAATGACAGTGAAACTGAAGAAAATGACACCTTAATAATAGATAGTAATATAGATGCATTCCGTGTAAAGAGTGGCAGTATGCCAGGAAAATGTATCGTAGATTTTGTCTATTTTTTTGAACAATTACATGAAAAATTTGACAACCACTGCCACGGAATAGAATGCAATTTTCGCGACTTAACATTTATCGGTGCCCATGCGCGCGGACTGAAAAATCAATTCTTTTTCAAATGCCGAATGTGCAATTTTGAAAGTTTTGTCTGGAGTGAGCCGCCTCCTGAAGAAAGTCTAAATGTAAATATAGGGGCTGTGGCTGGGTGGCTGGCAACTGGTGCAGGATATACACAGTTAGAAGAAAGCTGCGCTGCTATGAATGGCAAAAAAAGCGTACGAAAAGGCCCATGAAACCATGAAAC
>NW_021850674.1:2805-6453 GCF_003651465.1 Formica exsecta
AAAAAACGAAAAAGTAAATTTACATGGAAATATTGAAAGACAAGCATTAAAATAACATTAAAATGAAGAACAAATTTGAATTAGAAAATAAATAATATTAAAATGCATTCTGCGCTAGACGCAGTGATCACTATCAAAATGCATTCTGCGTTGAACGCAGTTTATAATATACAAATGAAATAATAAGCTCTGCTCATTCACCTGCATTCTGCGCTTAGCGCAGTAAATCTTACCACATAAAAAAAACGCTGCTATTTAAATTGACATAAAAGTAACATATTTTTTATTTAACAAACAGTAAGCATTGATGTGTCTTTGTACACTATGTACATATAAGGAATCGTGCAAATTACTACCTATATGTACATATGGGTGCATTTATATCTTACCGTTAGAGTTCACAAAATAGCTATTCTCTAATGGGTAGATATGATTGCAATCCGTCTGTACTACAGGAGGATGTCTAATATCCAGTAAGTTTATTAGTTTTTAAAATTGTTAAAAAGGAAGCAACACAAGTGAATTAGATATATTGCACAGAGATTCTTTTTTATAAAATTCCATTTAAAAGTTAAAAACATCAAGTATTGAGGACTTTGAATTCACGATAATAATCTGTAGACTGAATATATCATATCATTGATGCATTCGCAAAGTAGCATCTAAAACCCCATGAAGCCAACTTGTACTCGTCTGAATAATTTAAGGTAATGATTATACGTTGTTTAAAAATTATGTGTACGTGCGTGAGTGTAATAGTTATACTGTAATATACAATAATATATTATTTACACTGTAATTAAAAAACTTTTGTAATAATTTTAAAAACTGAAATTATTTAAAATTATTTAATATTGTATCTAAGAAAATAATTTCAAAGCATTTTGTGGAACTATCAATTTTAAAGAATTTTAAAGTTAAGGAAAACACACACACACACGCACACACTACAATAAAAGGAAGAATTCAATTCTTGAGACTCCTGAGTAATCGCCGCGGCCATGGGAATCGTAACGTCAAAGGCGAGAAGGACACATTAAGAATTCTTGCGTGCTATTTTTAAATAAAAAGATATTTTGATGAAATAACATTACACATCGCTTTAGCACACTTGTAAAATTATTCAAAAACTATACTAAAAGCATATATGCTTCGTATAACACTCATTTTACGGCTGTTTATTAACTGTCAAGAGAAAAGCATAGTTTTCGGACAATTTCGCAAGTGTGCTAAAGCGATCTGTAGTGTTGTTTTATCAAATTATCTTTTTATTTAAAAATAACACGCAAGAATTCTCAACGTGTCATTCTCGCTTCTGACATCACGATTCCCATATGGCCGCGGCAAATACCCAAGAGCCTCAATGTTTGACAATATTTATTATTTAATTTGACAATATTTATTATTTCATTTCATCGATTGAACTGTTTGACCAATTCGCAACACTAATTTGACAATATTTATTATTTTATTTCATCAATTGAACTTTTTGACCAATTCGTACCACAATTCACTTATATGGTAAATCGTTGGATAGAGTTCTTATTCCTACCGCAGCATCTTTATTTCCATGTCGCCACCGTCAACTCAGAGTTTCACGGCGACTACTCAGGAGCCTTAAGAGCTCTTTAAAATTTTCTTAAAGCTGTCAAATTGACATCTTTTCGATGCTTTGCATGCAAAAGATAACTTTCAGAGCACCTTTGAAAGATGACTTTTTGAATATATCAAAAAGAGCTCTTTAAAGACATCTTTTGTAAGTTGTCTTCAAGAAAACTCTATAAGACATCAATTAGAGAACTTTTGTTAGTTAATAAACGCAGTTCCCCGCGCTCATTGTGTGCGTCGTGCAGATGCGTGTTAGCTTTCAGTCATATTATTTATAACTGTTATATTTTTCCTCTTCTTCATTGTAAATCTTAAATTTTTTTATTAATAATTTACATATTCCACATTGTGTCTCATAAATAAAGTATGTGTTATATATAATAGATACAATACTCACACGCGCCAATTACAAATTAATTGAGTATTTAATGAGATCTTTTTCAATTTTAAAGAAAATCATTAAACGTTACCAATTATTAAAAAATATATTTATAAAGATAAATATAAATAATATAAATATAAATATTTTGTTGGTAGACAAATTTCCTTAAAAAAAATTATTTTTTTTATATTTTAAATCTTAATTTCGCAAAGTTTATAATGATATATATAAATTAACAAACAAAAACAATATAAATTATTTATCCATATTTTTAAGACTTTTTTATATAACCTAGTAAGACTGACAACTGTGACTACAGCGATCTTGCACTAATCAAATACGAGCATATATAATTAACTATCATTAGCAATAATGTCAAAAAGAAAAAGAGTAGAAGATGTGAGAGAATGTGTGAGAGAACATCTCAAAAAGAATAGTAAGTTTTGATAAATTTAATAAAAGTGATTATCGATATTTATTCTAATGTAACTGTATAAAATTAAATTTAAAAATTATTACCTATCTCTTAAATTATAATTATAATATTTATAAATAAGAACTATTATAATCTTTTCGAACAATCTACTTATTAACTTGCTATTGACAAATTAACAAACAGATTGTTTAAGAAGACTATAAAGTTGTTATTTATAATTTATCTCATTGAACATGAAAATCAATTAAACTAATATAACTAATTTATTATTTTATTACAGTTCCTTGTCGAAGAATACTCTTAATGCTACTTAAAAAAATGGATAAACTGTTGTTGATAATGAAAAGTGGGCTACAACAAAATAATGAAAACAATAATCCACAAAATAATGAACAAATAGCAAGAAGAATATTTGATCAACTTCAAATGTTACCGATAAATGAAGTTGATCAATTGCTTTTATTCGATCAGAAGTTATTAAATCCTCTCCACCAAAAGATGAGATCACAATTTGTAATAAATTATTTATTTAAAATAATTAAACTATTTATATTATAATTTTATTTATAAATTTTAATAATGTGTTATGTTTTAGGAAGCAAAAATGAGTGCTGTTGGAGGAGATACTTTCGACAAAGCTATCAAAAGAATTTTGTCAGCAATCATGACTGATGAATTGGCAGGCAAATGTACTTGGATCATTCGAAAACCTGGCAAAATCAAGATTTCAAATTACAATTTCCCTAACATAATAAGTGGTGAGTTACATTTTTTATTTTTAAAAAGTAATTTCTCAACTCTGTATACGTATAATATATTTATATAAATTTTATTTGTTTTTAGCTTACATCACCAAAAAATATGCTACTACTGATGTAGTAGTGAAAAAGCGGATACAACTCTGGCTGCAAAAATATGGTGACCGCATAAAGCTTAAACAGGAACAAGCTCGACGGGATGAAGAACAGCGCCAAAGAGAGTATGAAGAAGAACAACAATTATTAAATCACCAAGGATAATTAAGTTAACCAAAAAAAGGATAATCAAGTAACTAGTTTATTAACTTTATTAACTACAAAGTACAAAAATCTAGATCATTAAATAATACGTAATTTTAAGATATTTGCAATTTTGTATTTGTATCAATATATATATGTTAGTTCACTGTATTATTATTAAGTTGATTTCAAAGTATGATATTATGTTCTAATTAATAGTTAAT
>NW_021850674.1:7393-10567 GCF_003651465.1 Formica exsecta
CAAATTGTTTAAAACAGAATAAAACATAAAACATAAATACATTTTTTCTGTTTTATACAATTTTTTCTAATTCTGTTTCATTTTTTCCGGTTTTATTCGATTTTTTCAAAAAATTTAAAAAAACATCATAACCTATAAAGGACAACCTAGAGGTCTCTTTTTAGTTCTCTTAACGTCGACTTTCAGACAACTTCCGAAAGAGCTTATAAAAATCAAAAGTGCTCTTTAGGATTTCTGAAAGATTACTTTTTGGATGGACATATTGGACATCTTTTAGTCGCGCTAAAAGACCTCGTTTTGGATATCTTGAAAGACAGCTTTTATCTTTCAAAAGTTATCTTAAAGAGCGCTTTAAGAGAACTTTTTGTTTACTGGGTAATTTATTCTCTCCCTTGTGAATACCGAATATCCCTTGAACACACACTTGGAGAGCCGTGAAAGCGAAGTAATAAAAGAAATATCGACCGATTATTCGCCGCACGCCATTCGCCTCGCCATTTTGTCGGCAAGATACCGCGTGTTATGGGACATACTACGATCCTATCGCTCGAACTCGGTGAATAGAGAATCAACGTCGCATCTGATTCGCCTACCGCGTCTATTTGGTATAGTGTAAATACAATTCTTCGCGGCCTTAAATCACTGCGGGATACCTAGATCGATAGTGACGCTTGTCGCCACTGTACCGTTTCAATCCGCGCAAGATATGGCGATCTGGCGCCGGCGCCGCGCCCGCGTCATGCCGGTTTTCTTCTATTATATTTTCTTCTATTTTCTTCTAATTATACTGCATGCAAATTATATTCATTTACGCATTCTGTCCATAAGATATACGTATAATACACTATGGTTTTACTTAAAAATTTCAGAAACTTAACCTCTTCTGAACACAAAATATGTATTTTCTTCGTATTTATTAAGCTATCGATATTTCATGTGACTTATCGTTTTCGTATTTTTATATATTAATTATAAGCATTGTACATACCTTTTACGTGAGACAAAAATATCTTCAGCAAACAAAAATGCGTTTATTGAAGACAAAGATATACTGCACTAATATACTGCACACTGCACTGTCCCGGCTCTCGGCGTCCCGGTGTCTGCGGCAATCATTTCGCGGCAATATACGGTTAGATTAGGTTAGGTCAAATGCTTCAAAGCATTTCTAGTGTTTTCCAAACGCAGCCATATACGATGCTCATTTATTAAATGAGAAATCTCAGAAACCTCTCAGAAAACTTGCATTTGTAATGTTGCAAAATATTATATTGCAAGAACATTTCAAATGTAAGGTTTCAATCAAAATGATTGCAAAAATATTGCAATTGCAATATTTAAAAAAAAATGATTTCAGAGACATCACAAATGTGATGATACACAATTGAGACATTGAAACGTCCCTGCAACATAACTGAAATCTTCTGTGCTATCAGGGCTGTATTTCACGCTCATGTTTATCCTCGCTCTCTGTACATCTAACGCATACATACTTGGTATACTCACACATTCTATACGTACACGGAAAAAAAAATTTTCGCTACCATAGCTAATTATGGTTTGCAAAATAAATTTCTAAACTGTAGCAAAACGGTTTGCTGTTGCACCTAATAAATAGGTGTCACAGCTAAGATGTTCGCTGTCCATATATTACGACTGAAATCTAGTTACCACGCGTAGTTTTTAGCTACGGCAGCTAATTTTTTTTTTCCGTGTACGACGCACAGTGCAGTATAATTCGCATATATACGGATACATACGCATTCTGTATAATGCATACATAATACATTGTAATTCATGCTCTTCGACATTTATACATACACGCACGCGCTATCAAAGAGATAAGAAAAGAACGAGCAATATGTATCTATCTTGAAAATAATAAAAATAATAAATAATTTATAAATTATTTACCGCCTATTGTTGGTCCGTCCGTCGCCCAAACCTCCTTTTCCTCTCTTATTCATCTCTCTATGTCCTCGTGGCACTCACACTCACTCGCAAAAGTACGATTAATTATATGATTAGCCATATATGATCGCGAGACACTTTGCACGGCACTCTCGATCGTGGAACACGAGATACTCAGTTTATTATACTGTAAGACATTGATTGTAGCAAATTATATTTTAATACTTGTCGCGTTTAGGAAAGGAATTCGATAGAGTGTCTCTCTCTCTCTCTATTACAATCCTATTCAATTGTTGCCGTGCGAATGCCATTACGTAACAACGTAAGTCGTAAACAATAGCGCGCTAATGTTTACGCCAACAAAGCGGAATACCATGTTGTTGATAATTCGCGGCCGAAAATATTTTGCGTGCTATGACGTACATACAAGCGGAATATTAAATTATACAAGTATTTTAAATTATAGATCAGTTATTTAATAAACGGTTAATATATCACGGGGCTTATCGTTACGTTAATTACTCAGACCTGCGATTTGACTATTTTATTGCGCGTTCTTAATCCAAACCATATATAAATTATCGAAAAGTCGAACGATAAAGCATCCGGCGAAATATAACTGAATTTTAAGTATTTTTAAAGAAATAATTATTGCTTATAAAGAGAAAGGAAGAAAGAGAGAGATCGCGTCAAAACAATAATTTACAATTTTGATTTTTGTCACTTTGATTTAACTAAAAATTACCCGGTTTATGTCATGTTTGGTATCATTTTAATCGCAAAAATCATTAATCCATTAAAATTATTTTCAAACAGATAAAATGCAAAATATAAAAGTTTTATTTTCTATGGTAATATGACACATATACTCGTGAAATACTATGTAATAAAAATAAAGGAATAAGTCCCTCGCGTGTAAAAAACTTCGGAACTCTGACAATATGTCATCTCGCTTACTCTTTACTCGTTCTCGCTCTCATTTTCGATAACATCGGAGACCTTTACTTATCTATAATAATTTATTTGTAATATTCAAAAATATTATACAGGGTGTTCCCGGGTTAAATGGCCAAACTTGAAATATAAATTTAGAACCTTAAAACAAGAAAAAATTTTTCTCTGGAAGTATGCTCGCAAACGCTTCGTTCAAGAGATATTGACTTCTGAAGTTATGAACTATAGGAACGAATAATTTCGGAATAATCTAGGTTTATTCTATTTATTGCTGTACAATAATCAAAATTTAATAATTAAATGTTTTGT
>NW_021850674.1:11518-43860 GCF_003651465.1 Formica exsecta
ATTATACAGGGTGTTCCCGGGTTAAATGGCCAAACTTGAAATATGAATTTAGGACCTTAAAACAAGAAAAAATTTTCCTCTGGAAGTATGCTCGCAAACGCTTCGTTCAAGAGATATTGACTTCTGAAATTATGAACTATAGGAACAAATAATTTCGAAATAATCTAGGTTTATTCTATTTATTGCTGTACAATAATCAAAATTTAATAATTAAATTTTTGTTCAAAATGATAGCCTCCAGCTTGGAGACAAGCATTGCACCTATCAATGACAGAATGAGTGGCTGATTGACATTGTACATCTGTCATTTCTTCGCACGCTTGCACTATCCTCCGTTTTAGTGATTGAAGGTCATTAATAGGCACTTCATAAACTTTTTGCTTGAGAACACCTCATACAAAAAAAATAAAAAGAAACATTTCGAAATTATTCGTTCCTATACTATAGTTCATAACTTCAGAAGTCAATATCTCTTGAACGAAGCGTTTGCGAGCATACTTCCAGAGGAAAATTTTTTCTTGTTTTAAGGTCCTAAACTCATATTTCAAGTTTGGCCATTTAATCCGGGAACACCCTGTATAATAAAAGCTAAAACATTATGTTTTATTTTAGAAAGTAATTTTTTAAATAATTTAATGAATTAATGAGATTTTTAATTAATTTTAAATAATTTTAATGGATTAATGAGAGTTTTAATTAAAATGACACCACACACAAAAACACGATATAATTCAGATAATTTTTACTTAGATAAGAAAAAATATTTTATCTAATTTTTAAATTTATATCTAATTGAAATTTATCCGAATAATATCGCGTCTTTTTGTCATTTTATTTGCAAAAATTTTTTAATCAAGTAAAATCACGTTCAAAAATATAAGAAATATAAAAATTTTATAAAAGTTTTTATATATTTCATAAATGCATTTTGTTAGACACTATTTTTGCTCCGAAGCGTTTAGTGGACAAATAAGGATGAAGAATCTTGTTTTTCGAGCGAAAATAGCTTTAAGCGGAGCGTATTTATTGTCATGTGTTTATTTTCAAAAGACTTGTAGTATTAAATATTTTATTATTTTAATTACTTATGCTTATATAAATTTGCATATAATAGCTTTTAATGTGCATCGATATGCACTACCACATTCAAAATTATTATCGCTGTCCGTAGTATATACTAGAATGGCAAAACATCACGCGCAGCTAGTAAAACATTAATAAATCCATAATATTTCTCCGCAATTTTGATCCACAATTATAGATCTAGTACGCACATGCACTAACCAGTTGTTTTACCGTGACACCGAAAAGTGAATCTAGCCATGTAGTTCCGCCGGGTCTAAAATGGATTTAATTGACGCTACTGTATCAACTAGAAAAAGCTTATTGTCTTATGAAAAACGTCGGCGTGAGTCCTCTCAGGCTTCTTCTCTCTGTTAATATTTTTAAAAAATCGAACCATCGGCAACAATCGATAGAATCGAACCATTGGCGATAATCGATAGAAATCAGCCAATCACAAATAACATCTTTCAGAAATGCAGCCAACTTCAACTCGTCGGCGATCAACGCCGATCGAGACAGAAGACAGAACACAGAACTGGAGCAAGTGTTGAAGAAATTGAGAAGAGGTGTTTTTTTCACGATACAAAGATACAATTTTTCGAGAGACTATCAAAGAATCTTACGGAGGTAGGAGCAAAGTTCGATCAACGCAAATGGCGAGATTTGGCTTATCCGCGTGAGATGCAACGCGTTTCAAGTCACGAAGTAGGCGAACCTAACCTCCATAACCTCGTCTTCGAGTCAGAAGCAGTTTAAAAAAAATCTAGGTGTGCAAAATCGCAAATAATTCACAGCCGGGATGGCAGTTGGCTCGACCAAGGTCGTCCAAGTGACGAATATTGCGCCTCAGGCTACCAAGGATCAGATGCAGACGCTCTTCGGTTACCTGGGTAAAATCGAAGACATCAGGTTATATCCGACGATCAGAGACGTCGCCGTACCAGTGCAGTCCCGCATATGTTATATCAAGTTTCATGACCAGGGTTGCGTGGCTGTGGCGCAACACATGACCAATACAGTCTTCATTGATCGTGCATTGATAGTGATCCCCTACCAGAACGGAGATATTCCGGACGAGCAACGTGCTCTTGAGCTCACCAACAATGGCACGGTTGTGCCAGGTAAGAATAAAATGTATAAATCACACGATTGACTTACATGTTTAAATTATAATCTTACTACACTAACGATATTGCAATATAATGCCTCGCTCAAACAAAATTAGATAGAGATTAAGAATTAATATTAACTCTCTGTAGGCACACTGGGGATTTGAAAGCACAGTCGAAATTTCAATCGTTTAAAAATATTTCCATTTTTCCTTTATTTTTGTCCAAATCCCAATTTTTGTCAAAAAAAGTTTTGAACATTTGATTTAAAAAACTATTAGATAATGTAGTAAACATTTTGACAAGTAATCGTGATTTTTACCAGATTTTTTGAAAGTTTAGAACAATAAGAAAATCTGGACTGACCCTCAAATCTCCAGTGTGCCTATGGAAAGTGAGAAAAACAAATGTGCCTACAGAAGGTTAAATATTTAACATATTAGGCTGCTACTTGAAACATTTGATGTAGATTTAATCCTGTTGATTCTTTCAGGTCTCTATCCATCAGAACCGAAGCTGCCGCCAAACGTTGTGAACGCCATCGAGGGTATCCCACCAAATCATGTAATCACCACGATGGATCCTAAGCTGGAGACTAACGGTCTACCGCCCTATCCACATTTGCCAGGTCACCTGGATAGCAGGCGTATCGAGGAGATCCGGCGGACGCTTGTGGTGGCAAATCTGGATTCTTTGGTGAGCCCCGAGCAACTGCTGGACTTCTTCAGCAACAACAACGTCGAGATCAAGTACCTGCGTATGTGCAGCAGGGACTCGGACAGCGAGCATTACGCATTGGTGGAACTGTCGGAGCAGATGGCGGTGATCTCGGCGCTGCTGCTCAACGGGAAACAGCTGATGGATCGACCGATCAAGATTTATCATTCGACACAGGCGATAGCCAAACCGGAAGCGAAGAGTAACGAAGCCGCGCAAAAGGAGATCGAAGAGGCGATGTCGCGAGTAAAGGAAGCCCACAATCTTATATCCGCCGCGATCGATCCAATGATCGGCATGCTGTCCAAGGACAAGCGCAGCAGAAGTGGCTCACGTAGTCGCAAGTCACGTTCGCGCTCCCGCGGTCGCAGCCGCCGCTCGAGATCGCGCAAACGTTCGCGCTCGCGTCACCGACGCTCGCGATCCCGTCACAGGCGGCGATCTCGCTCACGCTCTAAACGCTCTCGATCCAAGGATCGCCGGCGCAGCTCGGCATCGCGACGACGCAGCAGCTCGCGCAGCCGCCATCGTTCGCGCAGTAGATCACGGCGCTCGAGGTACGATTGAACGATTTTTCATCTTCTTGCCAATTTTCAGAATCGTTATAATAAATCATAATTTTTCTAGATCACGCCGATCGCCCTCAAGGTCAAAGGAGCGCAAGAAGAGGTCACCGCGACGTCGTAGTCGCTCGCGGTCGCATAGTAAACGTTCCAAGTCCAGATCCAGACGTTCACGTTCCAAATCCAAATCTAGATCATCCAAGTCCAAATATTCGGACAAGTCCAAGGATAAGGAGCGCGAGAGGCGTAGCAAAGACAAGTCGGACAATGGCAAGAGGAGTGATAGCGACCGGGAGAGGCCTGAGAAGGAGAGCAGCAGAAGCGAAAAGAAATCTAGTAAGGAGAAACGGTCTAGTGACAAATCAGAGTCGAAACAATCGGAGGAGAAGGGCAGATCCGCGTCGGAAAGCAACGACAGCAAGGACAAGACAACAGAATCGGAGAGCTAGAGAAAGGCTAGGACAACGATCCCATTTGCATTCGATCATTTCGTTCATTTCGAAAAAGCTACCTTTCTTCGTCGCTACGTGTATTGATACAAGATACAGAAATACACGCATTTATATACCATCCAGCTTCTTCTTTCAAAATGACGATCTATTCGTGATGATAGATCGGAAATAGACGATCGATTAGCATTCAGGGATCGACCTTTACCCTCTTCTTTCTCGGAACAGGCGGCGGCTTGATCTCTTTCTGCTCATCGCTCACTTCCATTTTAGGCGCGCTTTTAGATGGTCTAGAAGAAACAAAGGGATAAATGAAATAGTGCGCTATTATACATATATCCTTCTATGGTACAGTCTTGGTCACAAACAAGAGCGTCTTTAATCGATAATTGTGTTATGCCAAATCGATTAATGTTTGCGAGATAAAAATAATAGCGATGTTTTAGAAGTTGTATTATTGATTGTGATTCAGTAAATTAAATCTTAATCGACTATGAAAGTTTAGTTGCGCTTTTTAGTTTGTGAATACTTTCTGTTTTGACTTACTGCAATACATTAAAGGTGCTTCATACTTTTGACCAGAACTGTAAGAGAGTGAATGACAAATAATAAAAATACGAGAGTAAACACCTAATCATATGAGAGAAATAGGTTTCTTTAAAGAACAATATATTGCAAATTATCGTTAATTTTTAAAAATAGGCGAGCATACCCTGCTATGTCCTGATTCTCATAAATGGCCACGTCGTCGTAGATTTCCATTTTCATGGGAACTGGCGCGCGGAAGGCAGTCGATCTCCTCTTCAATACCATCTGCTTTTTTTATTATTAATTATTTAACGATTGTGACAATTTGAAAGCGTTCTTCTTAATGTTTTATAGCTCACCATTCCTGTGTTTCCTTGCGCAGAGGTCGAAGTCATTTCCATCGAGTCATCCATATGTACCTTCTTACGCAACACATTGTCCACTTGACAACTTCCTGTCGATTACAACAAATGTGACATGCATTCTCTGTGAAATGTCATAGAAGTGGAGCACTTCTGTTGGACATCCTAAAATTGCTATAAATTATACAATTGTTAATGTACTTACGAATTACGCATTCATCGTATTGCCCGAGTGGATCTATTTGTAAAAACGTAGATAGCGTATTTGGATAACGCAAGTCCATAAATATCATTATGATCGCCAAAAGAACACAAAACAAACCTGCAATTAAATATATAAAAGATGATGCTCTAAATATCGTGGAAAGATATAAGTAAATATTACAAATACTACGAGTTTTGCTAGAAAAAAATTAAATGAATAAATGGCAGTGAACTTTTAATTTGATAGTATTAACATTAATAAACTTTAGATCAATAATTTTATTGATAAAAACTCCAAGGGTTCCTGAGCAGAGGTTCCTGAGATTCTAAGGCAGAAAATTTTAATTTCTATATTTCTATATCTTTTATTAAAAGAATAAGAAGATTTGTGTGAGAAAGAGAGTTTGAAAATGTCAGGATGGAAGAATACGGAAGTTGAAGAATCAGCGTCCAAAAATTCACTCGTGTTAAAGATTCAGAAATTATAGATAGCGAGTGAGATCGACGACCACTAATCTAGATAGCGTCTAAATTAATTACCGCATCCGAAAGTCATCCAGAAATGCAGGCCTAATGCCATCTTAATGACACCGTCTTCGAAAGGAATTATAAGCGGAATTGGATTGTGTACGCAGATCCACACGAGGCAAGTCAACAACTGCAAGCCGCCTATCAAGCCGGTTAAATAGGCGACGTACCGGCTCACAGACTGCAGGAATATGTTAGCCAGTATCCAGCAGGCAAAGGCGGTCCTACGAATCACCGAGAATTTTCGAAATATTTTTGTGTAAGGAAAATAATTATAATTAAAGCTTAATTTATAGACTCGTGAAATTTTATCGCATCAATTGAGAACGCAATTTGCGAAAAATAGATACAACTAAAAAATAGATATCCATTTTACATTTTACGCGAGAAATACAAAATTATTTATTTTTATTTTCTGTATTTATATATTTTTGTTTTTTATGTTTTTTTTTTTATACTGACCACAGTAAGATGTGACAGTACCACCCGGCAGTTCTGTAAAATCTTCCGAATCGAATGCCTTCTCCATCAATAACGAAATACTCGGCGATCCATAAAATAGGAATGGGCAAACCCCTCCTTTGTCCATCGCGGAAGGTCCTTTGCAGCAGTCCGGCTACAGAAATTTTATTTAAATGGCTTTACTTAGATACTGTAGCAAAACGCGATAATTTACAATATATATATATATATACCGTAGGGTCCAAAACCGATCCTGCCTTGGTCCCATGTCCATGGAAATCTTTCGTTATAATCGATTGTTTCTTTTGCGAGTAGCGTGCCTTCTTCCGGATCAGCTGAAAAAAATTTTCTGTTAGAACATAATTTTTCAAACTTTATTTACAAGAAACGCGCGTGAAGAAATTTAATCTGCAAAATTAAAAATAACGTTTTGGAAGACTTTTCTTTAAAAACATAAACTTATATTAATATAAAAAACATTAGATTTTACAAAATTATTTTACGAAAGTTTTTTTTTTTAATTTCTTTACCTTAAATAAGAAGGTAGTATCTCTTTCATCGTATATATTTTAATGCTGAAAATTGCCACGCTTTAAACTACTACTCGTCCATTTAAAATTACTATCGATAAATATGTCTTGTTCTCAAACAATTTCGCACGAGCATTTACGCAAAATTACGAATTTTTATAATTGAGATTGTTCTTCCATTTCTTTTCATTCATCTATCTGTCGCAGGACAAATATTTATTTAGATAAAATTCCTAAAGATGCGAATCTTGTACCTTTTTATTTTTGATTAATTCCACAAATTACCTTTCAGCGTGATATTCACCGATCTCAGTCCTATCTTAACTGCCATTTGAGCCTCGATCTCCTGGCCTACGCCGGCTCGATAAGGTGTTTTGCTTCTCGTGCTACCGTATTCCCATTCCTGACCAAAGTTCTCTACTGCAAGTTAACATTCAATGGTGAATTTGTGTATTTGACTCTATATAGGCAAGTAGAAAAAATGAAGTCTTTTTTTTAAAGATATACTTACTTAATAATAAGCATCCAATCACGATGCTGAAGCCGATTTTTATAGTTACGTAGATGCTCTATGCGATAACGATAATTATTTCATTAGTACACGCGTGGGATTTATACAAAAAGAAAATCTATTGAAGTCAGAGAGCACGGGTGAAACAATAAGTCTATACAAAAATTTCAGCAGCGTAATTTTCAAATTTAATACTTGATGCAAAACTTTAGAATTGCAATTAAAATGGAATTACTTCATAATTCTAAGTAATGTTATATCGAGTTAAATATTATATGCAACTAAAATGCAGCTTTTTTCGTATTCTGAGATATTATTTTATAATATTATTTAAAGTAGAAATTTAAATTATTAGACATAATTTCTCGGAGAGTGGCTCGTCTGAATTTTTTCGTATAAGTTTAATAAAGAGTTTTTGAGGAAAAGGTTCTTTCATCAGATGATATAAAAATATGGGGGAAAACATCTTGTCAGAAAATGTCTGAAAGACTTCAAATTTCTTTTGGAGCATTTTGCATTATTTGGGAGACATTCAAGAATTGAAATCTTTCCATTATATTTTGCTTTATACTTACTTGCCTCTTCCGGTAGCCCGGTATAATACTAATGTAAGCGACCGAAATAATCACGAAAATCGCGATTAGTATGGTCTCGGTCACGTCTATCGTCACTGGAGTATGATGCGCGGAATATTGCGAAGGGAAGCCCTCCGATCGTCCGAACTCAAACATGCCCAAATTTTGTTTTCTTCAACAAGTAACTCACTGTTTTTTTCAGATCCGAAGAATATCGCGAAAGAGAAACGTTTAATAACGTATGAACAATCTAGAGATTTCTAGAGGATCTCGCGCTTTATCTGAATCTCTTTTCCGGCTATCCTTACGCTTGGAGCTGGATGACTAAAAAACCTCAACACTTCTCTTATCATTAAACTTCCGCATTCGTTAAGCATGTAAATTTAATATCGAATATAATTATATCAGCATTGAATAAATACATTTTTTTTCTTTTTATATAGATTTCTTAAGATTCCTCAAGAAGTCTCGAAATTGTTTAAAACTGTAAGATTTATGAATTTTATTAATGTTACATATTTATTATTATTCTTTTGATACAAACACGTTGCTTAATTATAGTATATAATAATTATAAGATATATAGAGTGTCGCGTACCTCCTAGGAAAGCTTGCAAGCTCCGATAACTTTGCAGCGCGGCAAACATGAGCACGTTCGCCATGGAATAACTGATGGAGTGGGCGATCCCGCGGATTTCGGTCGGGAACAATTCTGCCGTCATGGTCCAGGGAATAGTCAGCATCCCGACCATCGATGTGCACACGTAAAGTAACAGACAGAACACATATAATTGTAGAAGTGACATTTTTCATAATTGTACATGCTTGTTACTTATTTTGTAAATTCGTATTTAAATAATATACGAATTCTTTCTGCACAACACACATATCTATCCTCTATATATTTTTTATTATGAATATATATTTGAATTTGATCATCCTTCGCGCGCTATCACTGCTGAATCCAGCAAAAAAATACAAGTTGTGGTACATCTTATATTGAGAAAGTTCATGAATTACTCACGTGTACATGACATTGCGCTACATCAGGTTAACCGCTTGTCATCTCTCATCATCAGGGTGTCAGTTTTAATGTCATTTACCTGAGTTAGAGCAACTCTTTTAGCAGAAAGTACAATCAACATGACAGTGAGTCTCGCGAGTCTTTATAATCACATTTTTCTCGTAGTAAATGTTTATTCTTAATTAGACACTGTTTCCATAAGGAAGATTTTGAGTCTTGTTTGAGATACTCATACTATAAGTTGACTTAAAAATAATGTAAAATTCTCTTACTTGCGTGTCGACGTTATCAGCGATGATCTGTAAACTAAGAAATATATTCGTTTCTGAGTATCTGACTTTGTATTCTGTGCAGACGAAGAAAGGTAAGGTACTGACCAAGGGAGCGAAGCAAATAAAGGAGGAGAATGCTTCCACGTTGAGCTTCTACACTTACATGGCCCTAGGCGCAATGGGAATTTACTTTGCCGTAACAATGATGCTGTTTGAGTTAACTGCACTGACGATAGTAAGTTCCACATCTGATGAATTCTGATTCAAAACACTGTAGCTCTTCAAAAAGTTCCTTTATAAATAGCATGTGTTATCTCATTACAGATAATAATGGTGTTTTCTACAATTGTATATATAGGAAGCTATCAATTCATGTCCTATATGGCTCGCACTACATATTCAGAATCCGGCCAACTCCTGGACTGTGGTGTTGATCTCAATATGGAAGGTGGTATAGCGGAGTGAGTATTTGAATAGAATCCTTTTTTGTTTGCTATTATATTGTTATATTCTGTGTGATTTTTTCACTGCTCATTGCATAAGGTTTTATTGTTTCATTTAGACATGTCAAGGATTTAATCATACTGACATCGGGAATACAAATCCTGTCTCTCATTTCAAACTACTTCTGGCTGTTGTGGCTTTTGGTAAGTATTCTGATAAAAAGTAATTGTTTAAGTAATTCTCTTTATTCTAGATTACAAAATGTCTGCGTATACATAGAATTCTCATCAATATGAAAATTTTATGGTACAAAAATTCCATAGGTACCACTGAGAGGAAGCTGGATGCTTTGGAAGCAAATCTTGGCTCCATGGTTTTTCGCTCAGCCGCAAGAACAGCCCGAGATAAGCGAAAAAAAACAACGCAAGTTGGAAAAAAAAATGGCGAGACGGCACTAATGAAATTACCAAAAGTTGTCGCAGTGCAATACGACGATTGTACAATAATTGATTCAATCGGGAATTGGAGAGTAAGTTTGAGAAACCGGGAAGATAGGAAGGTTAAAACAGACTCTCCTATGGATGCTCAGGATATCAAAAATTGTTATAACAGAATACAATTTGAAATCGAATGAAACTTTGGGATTTGCGCAATTTTACGAGACAAATTAATTTTAAAAAAAAAGTTTTACAAAATTCAAAAGAATCGTGAACTGGGAGAAGGGGACAGATGGAGGGAGATAGATTTTGTTCTTACTGGAGCATTCCGTATAATTATTTCTCGATAGACTATCTCGATGTGTGGTCTCAAAATTAGAAGGATTGAACACACGTTCTTTTCTTATTTAGTAATGTCTACGGACTTATTCCTATATAAGTCGAAGACGATGCTAAATAATCATTAGGACTTAATAAATGTAATAAAAATGTATTAATATATTTATTTGAACACAAGAATATTATATATTTATTATATATTAATATTTTAATAGCTACTCTTTCTATTATCTTTGGCTTATATTTATAGGAATAAAACCGTAGAAGTCTAGATAAAAAGTATCTCGGCGCTTTCATTTCTACTTGTCTAACTTCGTTAGTTATAATGCTAACATGAACGGTGTTTTGTAATTATAATGATAACGGCAACGGATACTACGGCAATGTGCGTGCGAGGATTTGAATATAATGTTAATAAAGTGGTGAACAGGTGCCTTCACGAAAACGGAGAGATAACAATATCAAAACGCGCGTTCAAAAAATATCAATAAATGAAAGTCGAACAAGGTAATAGATATAATGATATTTATGTATATTGTAACTTTGAAAGTTCAATCGTTCTCCTTCCGATATAAATGAAAATCCGATTCAAAACAGATTATCATTAATCTAAGGAATGTATATATTACAATTACATTATTATTCAACGACGTCACGTAAATATAAATCATTATTTATTAGATTCTGAAAGTGACAAACTGACGCATCACAGTATTGCATTTAAATCTAATGTTATATACATGTATATATATAGTATATATATAGTACATATCTTTGTATGGGAATGTGGACATTTATAGGAATTAACAATGTTTCGATCGACTTTGTATAAACGGCGTTATAGTTGTTTTTTTATAATAATTGTTGAACTCTTTGTATATATTGGTCGTGAAATGCTTATAATGTGCAAAGAGTCTCTTTAAAATTAGGCCAACATTTGTACTTCTCATCTAACGTTAAACATGTCCGTTTAATTCACAGCTTTCGTTTTGGCTTTCACATATGAACGCCTCTGTTCAGTGAAAAATTCGCGATTTGTTTTTATAAATTAAAACTTATCTAATTAGAGAGTCAAACCGAATTCATTCTGTCAGTGTAATTACATTATCCAATTAACTCGGCAAATTTTTCCTGAGAAAAAAGAACCGGCAGTCGAAAGATCATGTAGGATTAGCAGAAAATGTTCAGAAAGATACAGTTTGCTTCTTCTACAAAAAAAAAAGACTTCTCTGGAAGACTTTAGTATTAAATAAGGATAATTGGAAGGAGCAAATTGATCTTAATGGAGCTGAAAACGGATTAAAAAAGAAAAAAATATGCAACAGAACTAATTCATCTCGACGTATACTACGAGAATAAATTGCGTGAAATATTTTTCAATTCTATATTATAATTCAGCACAGAATGTGGGATCAAATCAAGAATTTTAACTAGGATAGCCTGAAAGAGAGATTGAATATAACTATATACAAAATTATTAATTTTATTTACATGAAAGCACACTGGAATGCAAGTCCATCGTAGAAAAGTTATTTGCTCATGCTTTAAAACATTTATACAAAGCTTTAGAAATATAATACTTTTGATGATGTAATGGTATAATGAATAATTTCTCAGAATGTCTATTACTATGAATACAAATTATGTGTGTGAACGAAATATCGATTTCACTGAACAGCAGAGCGCACGGCATTGCCAAATTATAGAATCTAATTATTTTACAAGACTAATATCTAGATTCTATATTTTGCCAGTAATGGTCTCTAAGCTAGGATATAAATCTTTGATCTCTGGGATCAAAGAGTTACATAATATACAAAAATTATTTTGTTTTCTTAAGTCCAAATCAGAAAAATATGAACATTTACCTTCTCTTACTTGTAGCATATCGTCTGTTCCAATTGCTGGGTATTGAAGATATATATAGAGCAAGATACATGCATCTGAGTTTAATTTTAGAGTACTTTGAAATGCAGCATGAAGTAATGTCCCTTAGACATTGCTCGTGTCTAAACCTTTTTTCTTTCTGTAATCGTATTCCGATTGATAACTCGGTGGATGATTATGATCGTGCACCCCCGTCGGCATGAACCTTTCGGCGATCACCGAGCATTTGCCGCGGCAACCGCGATGCTGCTCCGCGCAACGGTAATGCGAGTTGTTGTATATCTTTGAACGAGAGGTCAAATTATACACGTATCCCTCGTGAACCAGTTGCGGCTTGCCTCTGGCGGATAGCCTATAAATCACTGGCTCCACAGCTGTAAATTGCAATTTTTGTTTCACGACATCGAATGTTTGAGACGAATATTTCAGATTTAGTAAATTAACGACGGTGCTTGGATTCATTTAGATCCATAGAGACTAATCTCGTTTCTATATGTATCTCAGAACAAGTTCTTTTTTTATTAAAGTAATTGATCTTTAAAGCTTTTTTCTTCTCGATAAGCAAACAATACAAGTGCAAATGGACAATATTTAATCCGAGTTTTTACAATGTGTACAAACGACATTGCTTTTACTTATTGAATATATAATACATATATACTTTTGATAATTGTTACATCGTATTCTATGCTTATTATCATTTCTGATATATATAAAACATCTCTTTTGTTCTGTTGCAGTTGTACGATATTTTTGTGTTTCTTCCCGACGTTTCAATTGCATTTAACTTTTTCGGATAAAGGTCTAATATTTCCCGTTTTAAATTCGGTAGTTCGTCTTTCTATATTCTCTGAAACTATTTGATTCCCTAAATTGTCAAGAAGTATAATCAGATCGGTTTATAGCAAAAGTCTGGATACACAAAGATCCATGCACCACCAAGCAAATAACTGACAGATAATTCAATAAAATATCATACCTGATTGTATCGAATTTTCTTCCATATTCGATTTATTAGGCAACTCGATTATTTCTTCATTATCATTATTAGCATTGCTGGTTGTGTTAAGTTGCTTGACATGACCAGCAATGTTGTCCCTTTCACTTTCAGAGTCATTAACTTCTTTCTCATTATCATCTGTTAAGAGGCAGATATCTTTGCTGTTAACATTTGGCTCACTTTTAGATTCTTTTATTAAATTGTAATCATTCTCAACCATATGTTTCTTTCTCTTTTTGGTGTTTCTCTTGGCTATCTTGTAAGAATGTGGAGATTCGTCTGAAGTATTTTCTCGTTCATTCATGACATCTGGTAAGATAGTTACATTTTCAGAATCATATTGCGGATCCGATACATTGGCATAATTGTTTAACAGTGGTATGATTTGCCCTTCGCTGCCCTCCAATCCTTTTATCTGAAGCATCTGTGCCACTTTTAGGAAAGTTGGCAGATCCTCCTGCCTCACGTTCACTTCTCCTTGATACATAAACCTCAACAAAGCTACAATTTCTGCGTGTTTTACATCTTTCAATATTATCACTGGATGCTGGCAGGGATTCTCCTGGCATGATAATTTCAAGTTTTTATTCATGAATTTATTTCTTCCAAGATATCACTAATAATAAAGTCATACCTTAAATATGTTTTTAAAATAGGGACTACACACAGAAAGGACTAGCTTGTGAGCAGCTAACAACTGTCCTTCCACAGCAAGTGTTACATCAACCAAATCATTCTCGCTCAAATGAGAGAGAAAACCAGAAGACAGATTGTCAGAAAAATTATTCCACCTCAAAGAAAATTCCTTCGTTGATGATACTGTAGCCATATTTTCCTGTACCGAGGTAATTAACCTTTAAAAACACACAAGCTTTTTAAAATTAATTATTAAACAAATTATTAAATGTTAAACAAATAATGTTAATTAAAATATATCTTTGTAGATTTCTTAGCATATATATATGTGTGTGTGTTTATAGAGATAATTTAATAATGTTGCCATATCTATCTTTTAATAATTAATTAAAATATGGATTAATATTTCTAAAATAAATAAAAATTTAGATATGTGAAAAAATAACATCTATCGATATCTTTCGATTGTTATTTGATTGTATAAATTGTATAACACACATATTCTTATTATATATACTTTAATAGTTATTATTCTGAATGTTATTATAAATCGAAATATTTCCACACTTTTGAGTGGCTTTTCGTATAAATCTAAATTTTTTTTAATTATCTAAGATTATGATAACAATTTTCATCGCTGGATATAGATAACGAAATTCATTACCAATTTATTAAAACGTGATTTCGTACTGGAACAGGGATACACTTATTTTACCTATTTTACGATAGCTGTCAACGATTCTCTGTCATAAAAAAAGAAGAATATGATACGACTACTTTATGTCAATTTTCATCATTGGTTGAAAATTCCGAGCTTCGACGTCTCTACAACTTGAAGTTGGGCACGTTTGGAATATATACGAGGCATAGACATAGTATATCTAGACCGAGTGTTGAGGAGTGGGGGCATACTATGTCTATGGGTTCGAGACAATGTTGTTCTCGGGGACGCTTTCTCGCGCATGCGCGTTAAACATGGCCTTAAGATACTTGTCAAATTTATAAGAAAAAGGATACTGTTAAGCCCTCTGCTCAGACAATGTTAAGAATAATCTAAAATGTTTTACAAATTAATGAATCACAAATAAATAATAAAAAATTAATAAAAGACGATTATAATTAGCTTAAAAAATTTCTGGCATTAAACATATTATTGTAAGTAATGTCATCTAGATTACTCGTGTATCATGGCCGTGGCTCAAAAAATCACAGCTGATGATTTGACATTTATATATATGTATGTGATGTAAAGAATTATAAACTTGAGATTAAAAAACTAAATAATAATTTAATATATATAATATTAAATTGATCGATGGAAATATAATTTTAACATATAATTATATAGAGTATACACGGGTGTCATGATACATATGCGCCGAATATAATTTTTTTTTACGGTCACGCGGGTAACATAAACAAATTCGTGACGTTTGCCTGACTACGAATTTTAGATGGAAAGATCCATCGAATTCGTCTTTCTATATATTTAAAAAACTGATAAACTCCGAATAGAAAATGTATCAAGTGGACACGGCTAGCGCGTTGCGCGAAGCTACAGAGCCCGGCGTGATAACTCGAAGTATACTTGTCTCCCTGGCGATCGATCAGGGACCGAAGAAAGAAGCCGGCAGATTATTCCACAAAGACGGAATCGAATTGGACGGATTGAAGGAAATCCGTATCGAGTTCCTTAGTAAGCGCTTATAAATATCTGCTTTTCTGGTGGAAATAAAATTTTATAACAATTTACGTATTACGTGTATTCGTACGAAAAAAATAAAATCTTCAATAATCGCAACTTTCTACAAATTTGTGAAAATTTAGAAGTTATTCAAGACAAGTTGTGTAGTGAATTGTAAAAAAATATTTGTACACATTTTTATAAGTTTCTACAACTTTTTATGAACATTTTTATGACACAAACATACATACATATATATATATATATATATATATACAGGGTGTATTCGATTATTCGACGATATAATTTTTTTTTCTGAAATACAGCCAATTTTCAATTTTTTCCCCAAATTGTAGGGGCCTCTAGCTTGGAGGAGGGTTCATTTGCGGGCCCATATTCATAGGAAAAAAAGTCTTATTTTGACCTCCAGAATATGCTCCTAAAGTTTAGTGCATCATTTCAGATACACCCTGTATATACACACATACACACAATGTTAGAAATATATATATAGCAATGTGAATTTTTTACTATTCTAATTTTTTTATCACGTATCTGTTATAGATATTCTAAACATCGACCATCTTTGGCTGTTGAAAAACCTTGTCAAATTGTCACTATCCCATAATGTTATTGAGAAAATCGAAAATCTGGACGAACTTGTCCATCTCAAGGAATTGGATCTCTCCTTTAATTGTATTAAAGTTATGGAAAACTTGGATAATTTAGATCAACTGGAAATTTTGCTTTTATACAGTAATGAAATCTCTATTGTACAAGGCATAAATAATTTAAAGAAATTGAAGATTTTAAATATTGGTAAAAATAAGATCAAGGACTGGAAGCATGTATGTGCATATAATTAACTGTTTTTCTCTCTGTCTCTCTCTTTCCTTCTCTCTTACACATATTGCTTCTTTATTATTCATAAAGTTCTATTAATACAGGTCATATATTTACGTGACTTTAAATCACTCAGAAGTTTAAACACATATGATAATCCCTGCACTGAAATGGATGGATACTTGGATTATTTGTTTGCATTTGTGCCACAATTAATTTACTATCAATATAGAATGATATCTGTAAGCGATCGTCAATCCGCCATCGATAAGCATTAGTGATTATTTTAATATAACAATAATATTTAAAAAGCCTTTATATTTTGCATTATATATAGTATATATGTGAATAATTGTGCTATTTTATTTCTATAGTCGTATAATTAGTAATCTTGAGGAAAATGAGGCAAAAGTACAAACAGAATTAGCATTACAACGAGAATTTAATGACAAGCTTGCATTACTATCTGTATCATACGTGGAGTATCTTGATGAAGATTATCTTTTTCAACAAATGTTTTCTTCCGATGAAGGTAGATTTATTTCATCTCCCTTACTATGCATATATATATCATTTATTTAAATGTATATATGCATAGCGGGCAGGATGTTATCCACAATAAATGAAGATACACAGAATGCATTTGAAGAATACAAAAAGACTTTCTCTACAATATGCCATGAATTATATGAATTAGGCTTACAAGAACATGATAAAAGAACAGAGGAAATAAGATTATTTGAACTTGTTGTTAACGAAGGCAAGGAAAATAAGCAAAATGTAGCAAGAAAGTAAGAGAAACGAGTAAAAAGAAAATTTTTTCGAAAATATTTTTGTTATGGTCAATCATACATGAGTGTGATCTATTTTAATTATTAATATATAAACGTCCTATATTATCTACGTAACTTTTCTTTCTTCAATTTACTTGTTTAAGGATTGTGGATGAAGTACTCGAAAGTAAAATGGAGATATTTGCAAATATAAAAAATGTAATGAAAGCTTTGATAGAAGAGCAAGAAGGAGAAGCCGATGCAACTGATGGTATTGCTGCGAAAGCGACGGAATTATATAATGAATTCAATGATTTGTTATTTAAGGCACGAAATCAATTAATGTCTAAAGAAGTTATATTACATGATCAGATGCAAGTACGTGCATGACATTAATTTACAAAAAGTATTGCGAATAAGAGATTAATTTGATACTTTGATTAAGAAATACTTGTTTTTTCATTAAAAAAAGGATATAAATGAAGTCTTTAGGATTAACATGATGGACATGGTCAATTTATTCTTAGAAAATGCACGAGGGTACTTCTCTCTATTACGAAATTCACAGGCTGAATATAACGATACTATAAATGGATTAATTTTAAATTATCTAAGCGGTTTTGCGGACGAGGCACATATACCAGCCAATCTTAAAGATTTGTGTGGTGACAAGGATACCTTGATTACCACTCTTACCACATCACACGATATACATTTACAGGTGAGCATGGAAAATGTCAAAACTGTTAAGATAATTGATAAATATCGAAACAATTATAGGTGATAGATAATCGAGAGGAACTTATGATAAATCGGCTCAATAATTGGTTCAAAGATTATATCAATCAGTTAGTTGTGTAAGTAATTATTATTGTGATATTTTTAATCTGCGCGTTTATTCTTGGGTACTTTATAATAGAAAAATTTTCTGATTATATAAAATTTTTATAATAAATAGGGAAGAAAATAAAAGGAATCGTCAACAAATATTGGAAATATCGCATTTCTTTGAATTTCTACAGCAAGAATTTAATTTGCTAAGCCCATCACAAGAAATAGACTTGGCTGACATTGATTTGGATGATGCTACATTGGAAGATTAATAACATGTTACGACATTCTGTTCTTTTTGGTGATACAAAACAAACTTTGGAAAATAAAGTATCACATGGACAAGATACTGTTTACTTTTTCGTATTGATGTCTATTTCGCAACTTTAAATCAAATGGCAGACTAAGTCACCCTAGGTATATCCTCGTGACAATGAGATTTCTCTCTATTATTTCCTTCACAAAATGAGAGTGAAGGGATGAACATACTCAAAAATATACTTGAGAGGAAGAAACCCTCCAAGAAAAAATGAGACACTACTATAAGCACTGAAAAGTGTTGATATAAGTAATAAAAACCCGAATACAAATAAATAGAGATATACCTGTATCAAATAAAAAAATTTTCTAGGTCTATCATAAGCATTACACTTGACAGATACTGTCTTAGATGATGCTACATTAAAGGTAATGATTAATATGTTACAACATTCTGTCTATTTCAGTAGTACACAATAAAATTCGGAAAATAAAATAACTGTCACACATTTGTTAAAATATATATTCTGACAAAACATTTTATATAATATAAAAGTATATAAAAAAATTTCATATATGTATATATATAAACAATTTTTGTATCAAATATGTTTTTCAAAAATATAGTTGCATTATGAGCTTCTTGACATAGAAGTTAATTGCAAGAATATGCAATAATATATTTTTTACATGCATGTGTATGGAACAATTGCAAGATGTATAAAACAAGAATATTGTCTCTCATAGAGATATTAATTACTGTTTTTGCTTTAAATATTCAATATAAAGTTTAAGACCAGCTTGTACTTTCGGTAACATTATATATCCTATGAATTTGTTAATATCAGCTTCTTTATTTTCTTTCATCCACTGAATTAAATCGTTTCGTATTGCCAGCTTAGTTGCAGTCCTCCCTATACCTTTATTGAAAGCAATAAGTGATTAGTATAAAAGTAGAATTCTGCGAAATACATAATCAATAATATTTTCTTACTTGGTATATTATTATATGATAATATGTAATTTTTGCATTTTTCAATCGCATCGGCCTTATCTTTAGCGAGTTCGTCCACGAGATTAATTTGCAATGCTTCTTCAGGTTTAAATAATAACCCTCTAAAATATTACATTACAAATAACATCACATCATAACATACTAGTTTAATCTTACATACCTTAAAAGTGCTAATTCGGTTTGTCGATAGCCCACCAGTGAAATAAAAGGATCCATAAACCATTTAGGAGCAGCTATTCCCAATTGTGTTTCGTTCAAACCTATAGTATGTTTACCTTCAACGAAGACTCTATATTCTGTAGATATAGCCAACAGACACCCTCCAGCAGGACTAGAACCCTGTGCAAAATAAAGTAGTATTGTTTCCATCAAATTGTTACTTAGATACCACACACTAGTATAACATTTAACAAAGTATGTGTACATTAATAGCAGCAGCAACAGGAATATTCAGACTATAAAGAGTTAACCAAGTGTCTTGCAACGTGCTCCAAAAATCAGTAGCTCTCTTTTTATCAGTATTATACATTTCTGTGATATCTAATCCTGCTGAAGGCAAGGACGATGTGAGTATGACACCTTTGCTGCGATTGTTTTGAGCTTCCAATAAAGATGTTTTTAATGCACTTAACAGCTCCGTATTTAAACTATTAACAGGTGCTCTTGCCATAGATACGATGTCAATCCCTGTTAAATCATCGAATAAAATAAGTAAAAAATGGCTATATATTAGAAACACGTTGACAGAAACAGCAATATTGTCACCTGTATCATTATCTCGTGTAGTTTCAACGAGTTTAGATCCTGTAGCATAAGATCTTCTGAGATACGCCTGTCCTCCAGCAATCAGTATTTTTGAAATAGTCATGTTGAAGCTGCTGAAAAAGAATCTTAGTCTTAAACACAACAACTGAGAATTGAATACACATTTATTGCGCTAATTGTAAGTATACTCTACAATTAATAAAATAAAAAGTAATATTTAGTAAAAAACGATATTTATTGTTTGCACTTGAAATGTGATAATATAGTCACCTTGTAAGATTATCTAAACGTAATATTTAAATTAACATGAATAATCAATCATAGACTGAGATAAAAATAAAAAATGAGTCGCCAGTTTTATCTTATCCTCCACGATTATATATATTCACATACATCGACGGAATCTATAGAAGGACTACAGATATACTGTCAAGTAGATCCGGAGATAATTGAAGAGCATTGATATTACCGACTACCTTTAGTCATTCGGTAAAAATAGAGATGAATAATAAAAAGCGAATGTGTGGATTTTTTTAATCTTGTCAATCTTGCCTATGTGAAAATATTTATTTTACTCTCCAGATTTTTTCATATTATTTTTATCATATGCTTTCGCCGCCGATCATCGGTGATCGTGGGTGACCAATTGCGGACTGGTGCCAACATGGCTGCTGATGCACTGTCTGCAGTGCCTGCTCGTCCTCTCGTGACATCGCCCTTTGTCTCGACAGCGCTCCTCTAATCGACGTAAAGCGGGAAATCCACGGTCAGCGACCAGGAAAGAGACGGAGAGAGAGACGGCGCTTTAAATGGAACGGCGATCTTCAATGGAAGACTTCAGCTAGCAAAAATGTCAACCCGGTCGCAGCTCACGAAGGATTTAAACGGTTCGTTTCCAGCTCGTAGTGTTTACGTTCTCGTAAATCGGACGAACTGTCATTCGTCCCCTCGAACGATCTATCTACCGTTATGCATTGGTGATCACTAATCTTACTCCGCCTTACGTTCTGTATTTCCGCGAGTTTTGCGATTGATTTAGTCTGTCGTATCTTTCAAAATCAAAAAAAAAAAATAAAAAAGAAAAAAGAACGCGACAAGTGTAAAATTTTCATGCCACTTTTTGCTTAGCAACTTAGCCCGTGTACAATTGGGTGAATTATTCATTACTTGCAGAATCGGTGAAAGCGTTACTTGGCAAGCATGTGAAAATACTGTTAAAAAACGTGGTGAAATTAGAAACGAAGCAGGATAAACAGGAAAATCGTGTTCTCGTGAGTAATCTGTCTCTCTGTGTCTTTCTTTATCTTTCTCTCTCTTTTCACGATAGTATATGTCATATGTTTTGTGTTAAGATAAATTGATCTTTTCTTTTTTCTACTCAAGGTATTTTCGCCATGTCGCCTCTTTCTCTTATCGGCCAAAGTACCCACAAGAGTAAGTTGAGTTTATCTGTACTTTGGTATTGTGTTATGTATTCATTATAACACGGCTTTCAAATTTTTATTCCTTTATAGATCGACTGCCATTTTCATTACCTAGAAATAACGGCCATAGAATCGAGAAGAGCCAATCAGCTATGTTTGACAGTTGGAGAACGATTTTACAACTTTACTACAACCAGTATAGGCGCGGACACCACGGAAGTGGATGCCATGATAGAGGCCTTACATACGGCAATTCGAAATATCTTTCCTACAGTACCATTAAAGTACGCTCTATTGTACAGCTAAACAAGCAGTATTCTCGTTGATGATGTATAGTTTGTTATAATCCTCGATTACAAATCTTTGAAATATTATTTTTAGTTACATTATACGAAAAATAGAAGTTATACCAGCTAGCAGATTGCAAAGTATACGAGGGAGCGAGTTAGCTAGAAGTACAGAAGCCACAAGACATACAGGGCCGTGTGGTGGTTTTTCTACTCAGTATGCATGCATGTGTGATTTGCACAGCGTACCATACAGGGAGGAGGTGGCATGGGTGAGATAAATGACATTGCTCCAATTTGTGTAATACAGAATTACCTGTTTGTACAAAAATCTTATGTGAAAATATAAATTTCAGGACGTTGATACAATATATCTTTCACATGACACCAGAGAACTGAATCTGAGAGACTTTGACCATTTAGATCAGAAGGATTTGGTGCCAATTATCTCGGCCTTGGAATACAATACTTGGTTCACGAAATTAAGGGCGTCTCATCTCAAATTAAGTCACGAGCCTCTAGAGAGATTGCTACACGTTATGCGAAGATCTTTATCCATTCAAGAGCTCTATCTAGATAATCTCGGGATTAAATGGTAACGATTCGAGCGATGCGTGTTTTAGCTTTGTAGAAAAAGGAATTTAATGGCACATTTATAATATACGATTATTTCGGTTTTAAAGGGATTTCGCTCACAAGCTGTCATTAGCCCTAATTTCTAATGCTAATACGATGCTGCAAACAATAGATCTATCGCACAATATGATTGAGGATAAAGGTATATCATTAATTAATTCCAATAATTTATATTATACTGTATTCCCTTTGTATTTTAAATCTTTATCTGCACTGCACTCTCGTTAAGTAAATCTCCATTTGCCAGTTATTAGCCATAATTTCAAAACTATCCTGAACAAATTTTCTTTATATTTTTTGTAGGAGCCTCTAGCTTGTGTGGGATAATAGCCAAGTTAATGCAAGGTGTGCCAATAACCATGTATTTTTATTATCCCTAGTAATTATACTAATATTTAATATGCTTTTCATATATATCCAGTTATTCTTTTTTTTTGTTTTGTTTTCCTTTTTTTTTAAGTATATGCACTTTTATATTTTTGTCAAAGTATTTATCCCCTTATATTTCTCCCTTTTATTTTAATTAATGTAATATCCTAGATGTATTTGCTTTGTATATAAGCATACCACATTAATATACAAAATATTGATATCTTTGAGCAAAAGTTTTTAATTATAAAATGCTTATTGTGTGTGTGTTATTAATTCGTTATTCATATTTTGAAGGTGCTACACATCTGAGCGGTCCTATCGGCAAGTTGCCTAAAGGTTTACAGAAATTGAATTTGGCCCATTGTGGATTAACCGGAAAAGGTGTAGGTCAAATAGCACACGCGTTAAGTTTAAATAGAAGTATGCCGACTAGCTTGCGATATCTGAATCTTTCAGAGAATACGTTGAAAGATGACGTTAATGTAAGTTTGCAATGAATCACCAATTGACCTCGATAATAAGCTATAGGGATCTTAATCGCGGCTAGAATACTAATTCGTGCATTTGTAATTGCAGAGTTTGTGCAATTTCTTGGCGCAACCTAATAGCTTAACACACTTGGATCTTAGCGGTACAGATACTACTTTAGAGTGTGTAAGTAGCGAATTTTATACTTTTTGATCATATATATTTTCGCCACCGTAATTTTACCGGCTCGTTTATTCTTCCAATTGTTCTTTATGATTTGGCATTAGCTGTTTGGTGCATTATTACGGGGTTGTGCAACTAATCTAGTCCACCTGAATGTTGCCCGAAATTCTTTTTCGAGCAAGAAAACCAAAGAGATACCTCCGAGCTTTAAACAATTTTTCACGGCAACTCTCTCGCTGAAGTACTTAAATATATCTTCGTGCAAACTACCGTTGGAGGCATTGAAACATCTCCTACTTGGCTTGGCTTGCAACGAAAGTACAGTCGGCCTAGAGCTTGACATGAGCGGAAATAATCTGGGTTCCATGGGTGCGCACGTTTTGGAGTCGTGCATTCACGGAGTTCGATGTATAGCGTCGTTGGATATATCGGATAGTAGTACGTATAATTACACATCGCGAGACAATATTTATATATTATATTTAGTTATATATTAGAAATCAAAAAAGAGTCACGAAACTTTTAACAGCCTTTTCTGCCTTAATCTTTAATCTAAAATAGTAATTGTTTCGTACGAAAGAAAAATAGAGCGAGTTTTTTTATTCTACTGCTCATTCCATAATTTACGCTATTCGTTCTTTCAGACATGGACGTCGATTTGGCGCAAGTTATAACGGCCATAGGTAAAAATAAATCGATCAAGCAATTGTACATGGGACGCAATACCGCCAGTATGAAGAGCAAACACATAGCTGTCGTGATGGACGCTCTGGTGCAGATGCTTCAGGAAGACGACTGCGTGCTTCAAGCGTTGCATCTGCCCGACTCGAGGTTAAAGAGTGATCTCTATAACCTGATCAACGCCCTTGGCAGCAACACGTGTCTTCATACCTTGGATATTAGTGGTAATCAGATAGGGGATCCTGGCGCAAGGTTGCTGGCGAAAGCGTTGCAAATCAACAATCATTTACGGACTATTATATATGACAAGAATAATATCACGCTGCAAGGCTATGCTGATATCGTTCACGCTCTAGAGAAGTATGCGCACATATTCGTGTATATAAAAATATGGAAGAAGGATAACAATATTTATGAGAGAATTTTCTTGCAGAAATTGTAGCGTGCGGCATATGCCATTTCCGATTTACGATCTGCAGCCTTGTATGAAGACTTCCGCGGAGAAAACGGAGCAATTAGGCAAGAAGATACAGGATCTGCTGCAGAGAAACGTCACACCGTGCAAGTACAGCCACGGGCAAGCGTTCAGATTACAGCAAGGATTTCTATTGAGCTCCACGCAACAGATGGTCGACAGACTCGTTGTTCAAACCCAGGACACCATCAAGACCCTCGCGGCGGAGAGCTGCGACGCCAACAACGACATCAATTACGCGACCGGACTTATACAAGACGCAGACAATTCTAAACAGGTACGACAATACAGAAATTAGATTTTACTTTTGATACTTGGTCTAGATTTCTTTTTTTTCTGAACTCATTTTTGTATCAGAATTGAGATTATTAGAACCTTACGTTTTTCAGCTACTGCCGAGATTACACGAGGTGCTTCAAAGACGAGACGAAAATAATCCGATTGAGCTAAAGTTACACGATATGGCGAATGAAATTCACAAAGTTGTGACGATGTATCTACAGGTAAAGCTTCGTGAATATTTCTCTCACACTCTTCCCTTGAAATAGTCATACAAGATACACTCTTGTCGTAAAATAATAAATAAAAAAAATTATGCCAGGATTCTTTGGACGCGATGTTGAAGTGCGCGAACGAGCAATGTCCCACTATACTTTCGCAAACGGTCATCAGGGGCGATGAGAGTGAACCGATCGCAGTACAGGATGATCTTCGTAATATCTGCAAAGAGAAAAATCTAATCAACAATGAATTCATCCATACTACCGTTACCGAACAAGCTGGCGCGGATATTGTTAACAGAGTCAAGTGAGTATTGTATTCATATTTAATGCTATTTTGATGTTAATATATCTACGATCTATTATTTTATTAACGGTTTTGATCCTTTTAAATATCAGCGAGCTTAACTTGGCAGTTGCGGCGCATATATCCGACAGAATTACGGACGAGGTAATCGAGTCATTGTCAAGAAGTTATAAGACTCTGGTAAGTTAAAAATATTATGTGTATATATTTTGTTATATTTTATATAGAATTTTAAAAGAGGAAATACATTTACCAGATAATATTTAGTTAGAATGAACACTGATTCTAAAATTTGACTACAAGTTTTTAAACTTTAATCATATTTTATATTGATACAATTACACAAACTCATCGATTTACAAAAATATTGATATTGTCCACTGATAAATTTTTCCTTAAGATTGAAGATATGTATTTCGATACTTTTATAATTCGATACAACGAGCTAATATAATAAAACACTTTCAGATTGGCGATTGCGATAGTCGAACAAGGAGCAGTACACCAGACGTTTTACGACCTAGCGCCGGCTCGATGAGCAGCGGAAGCGTGATAGGGGTAACTAGCGCGAGCGGCGTCTCCATGACTCTACCTCCCGGCAGATCCAGTCTCGTATCCGAAGAGGAAACGCCGGAAACGTGTTCGTTGGCAAATTCAATTGGTCCGTGCATCAACGATCAATCACCAATGGTAAGAGTTTTCGAGTTCTTTAACATCGTGCTAGATAGCAATTTTATTCATTTGATGAACGAATTTCAAATATACTTTCCTGTCTGTAAAACTTTCATATGCCAATATATTTTTCGCGAAGTGCTAATATTTAATGTTTTACATTCCTTGATAAAAGCAGCTAAATTATAAATTATCTTTATTTACATGCTCACATAGAAATTGGATTATCTTAATCTGGTAGGTATTACGAAGGTGCAAATGATTGCACATAAGTGTAAAATATATATGTTATAATAAATATATTACAATATAATTTATTGATACGTACAATATTATGAGATGTGATATACTTTTTTCTCGTATTTAGGCGACTCCACATTTGTCGAACAAACGTAAAAGTCTGCATGGAAGGAAATTGAGACCTAAGTCCGTGGTAGATTCGGTGGAAGGATTGTCCGCCGACGATATTCCGGATCTCTTACCGTCGTTGCCGAAAAGTCAAGCAGAAGGTTTGTATAAATTAAATCATCACACAGATTTATCACCTTCCAAAATGTATAATTATTGTTCCACAGCTATCTCAGAAACCGAGCACTCATTGACAGAGTCGTTAGACTCTGTCTCGGAATTGCCCAACACCGTGGGCCAGCAGTTGCAACATCTGGTAAAGTCTAGACCGCGCAGAACGAAAACGCGTGCGCCCACAAGACCGATGCTGAGACCGGATCAACCCATCGACGGTCTCGCTCTGGGCGAGGGTCTCGATGTATTTTTCCGACCCACTACACCGACCACGCCTTTGATATCGCCTACGAGTGACGACAGGTATGAATAGAGACTTGTTATATTCCTATACAAAGTATTCTGTACTTTTTGTCAAAATATATAATATAGTTTTTACAATTTCGTTTGCAATTAGTATGTAAACTATAGAAATTAATTTTTGCCTATTATAATTTACAGCTCTCTACATACTTTTCCAACGGACGGCAGTCCTAATTTATCATTGACCAGTCACAAGAGCATTCCACCCGATATGGAGAAGAAGCACAGTTGTAACTCACCGATGCTGAAAACGCTTCTGGAACCCGCGCCGCGCTCCCGATCCAGCGATAACTTGGAGAAATTTTCCCCCCTCGTTGGCAGAAGATCTCAAGGCGATTCTCCGCTGACCGCGTCGCCGCTCGCCCGAAGAAATACGACGGACAGTGCTCACGAGAGATCCAAAACTGAAGCTCACGCAAAGGAGGCTTGCAATAACGTCCTGAATGATGCGAGCGATGATTCTAAACGTTACATGCCCACAGACGCCTCTGGCATGAGTCCGCGTGGCTCACACGACATTAATGACTTTGGAATGAGCTCGTTGGAGAAAGACCAGGAAAATCGTAAAAGTGCCGTGAAGAAATCCACGGCCGACACGGATAAATCGACGTCCGTCAAGCTACGATCGACCGGTCATGATCTGAGAAGTCCTATAAACGGTAGCAGCGGGGGTGGTGGTACCAAGAGTACGTCCGATTCGACCAAATCGCCGATATTAAAACCGTTGGTGAAGAGTAGCGGGTCTACGAGCGACGGAAAGAGCAACGGCGCGCTTCTGAAAAATAAACCGACTCCACCAGCGACGGCGCCTAAGCCGCGACCGTGGAGCATGGCAACCGATCGGAAATCCGGTAGAAGACACTTCCAAATCACGAATTTTTCTTGCAATTATAATTCATGCCACCTCTCTTTGCTGATTATATTCTACTGATGCTTTTCTGATTTTAATTCATGCCATCTCCTTGCTAAAATTATATATCCTCTTATTATTTTAAACTATTTAAGAGCGAAAGGCAAGATTAACTCTTCACGTGATAGCCAACATGTTTTTAAATACCAAGATTTTATAAGCATTAAAAACATTATATGTTCGATGCATAATCATCATAGTGGAAAGCCATTTTGGTGTAGAAGGAAAATGATAGATTTCTTAATCTACCTAATCTCTTACAGGAGAATTTAGTCTATTAAGCGACGGCTCCAGTCCAAACACCTCCGCCGGCAATACACCCCAAATCACGAATTTTTCTTGCAATTATAATTCATGCCACCTCTCTTTGCTGATTATATTCTACTGATGCTTTTCTGATTTTAATTCATGCCATCTCCTTGCTAAAATTATATATCCTCTTATTATTTTAAACTATTTAAGAGCGAAAGGCAAGATTAACTCTTCACGTGATAGCCAACATGTTTTTAAATACCAAGATTTTATAAGCATTAAAAACATTATATGTTCGATGCATAATCATCATAGTGGAAAGCCATTTTGGTGTAGAAGGAAAATGATATATTTCTTAATCTACCTAATCTCTTACAGGAGAATTTAGTCTATTAAGCGACGGCTCCAGTCCAAACACCTCCGCCGGCAATACACCCGATTCCGGCGATGCTCTCGACGAGTCAACTGACAGCGGTGTCAGCGGGCCGGCTTCTTTGCCGCCGACGTTATCGGCAAGTAGCACTGCGAGCTCGTTGAGCAACACGAGCGTCGAGAAGAGATCGGTGAGAGAATTGGCGGCGAGCTTGAACAAGAGCAAGGCGGACAAAAAGGAGAACGGTAAGTACCGATTTTCGATTCGGCTGTATCGCATGGTTAATTTCTTGGCGTACGCATCCTTACGCTTCTTATAGTGTAACAGGCATAAAACACGCATGTAAAATCCTTCGATGTGACAATCCGCGCCTATTACCTATTATTTTAGAGCATACCGCACCTACAGCATGGCGGTCGCTGCTTCAACGTTCTGTCGACCGAGCAGATGCCAAGGTATATTTTATTTAATTTTTTTTTTCTTCCCGAGATCCTATTTTAATTATCCTCTCGGAGCTAAATTTTTTTTTATTAATAACCACTCGTAGCATTTATGTTATACTGTATTATATAGAGAGTTGGGCAAAACAATCTTATTATATCTATA
Source organism: Formica exsecta (assembly GCF_003651465.1). Lineage (NCBI taxonomy): Eukaryota > Metazoa > Arthropoda > Insecta > Hymenoptera > Formicidae > Formica > Formica exsecta. The sequence continues at coordinate 40,301 of NW_021850674.1, forward strand.
TAATAATCTTATCATATCTATATAATAAGATTAATTTATATTATAATTATTGAGTAATTAACAATTCATGAATAATAGAATTAATCATGCGTGATTATTTTATTAATCACTCGCTGAAGTCATAGTAATACACTAAAGTAATAAATTATTGCCCGACACTGACATAAACCTTTCATTTATATGCTTTTCTTAATACTAGATTATTTTACGCGATTGTTTTTTTGCCCCGCATATATACGTTAAATAATCTTACTGTAATTTCAATAAAATATATCTTAGTTGGATTTTATATAACACAAATAAAAAAGTTTAGCTACTCTGGCATTGCAGGTAACGGAAGTGCCGAAAATGGTTGAGGATAATCGTCTCAGTTTTAAACTTCGTCGCACATCATTTTTGCGCGATTCAAATTTCAACTACAACAACAACGATGTGGTCGATGTTTGATCGCGCTCTGACAGATGATCTACATTACGTTATCCCGCTAAAAGTAACATATGTTGACGCCGATATATCTGGCACACGAGGTAACTTTTCGTCTTTCGTGCCATAAAGGAAGTCTTAAATTGTGTACATAGGTATATATAAATATATATATATTGACCGATATTTTAACTTTAGAGACAGGGTACTGAAAGTTTTTGCAGAGACTAAAGTACTAATCTCTCTCTGCTGTTAAGGTGTGGCATTAGAGAATCTTATACTAGTTTTATACGCGACGTTTGCATTCTTACGCATTTCTATTTCGACTTGGTCGTACTCACGTATTATTATCCATATACGCTTCGTTATGCATTTCGTGTGTATCAAGCTCTTAATTATTTTTGATTGCATTTCGAAATTTTTTTTAAAGATATTGAGACAATTTTCGGTCAAAGTAAGCATCATTCCTCAGACAGATTCTTAGCGAGCAGTGCGTTACACGATGATATTAGCAAAAAAAAGTATACTTTTGTATCCTTTTGAAGTTTTCAATGTGTGTATATATTTATATATCATTTGTCCATCCATTTTAATAGCGCGAGAATGTCTAGAATAGACGAAGCCACATCACAGTTTTAGCGAAAGATAGGCTGAATCGATTTTATCCAAATCGTATAGAGAACGTTGCGAGTAGCGGCAACTAAAACTAGCACAACACGTTGCGTGCTAAAAGCGTAGATGTCTTCCAAGAGATCGTGTAACAAGCCGTAATTAATGACATCTCGTGCACATGTATTCTTTGTTTGTGAGTGAGAATAACGTCCACGTTTTGACTCATATTTTTTCATCATGCGCGACATGTCTTTAATCTGTGATTAATTTGTAGAAATATTTACGCGAGATCTTATCATACAGTATATAATATGTTTTTACCATGTATAAAAAGAAAATTAATCTTAAACGAATCCTTTTATTCGATGAATTTTCAATGGCAGCTTTTATCGTATTTATTACTTATCTGTGCAGCTAATGATGGAATTGATGATGTATAAAACGACAAACTCTTTATTTTGTCGCGTACATAGATGTGTCTATGTCCATTATTTTTATTATATGGAAGCTCTAAAACTGATCTCTCAACTTTTAACATCGTGATATCTCCGAAATTTTTTTCACTGCGAGAATTGAAATTGTAACAAATGGATAAAGCGCATTAAAATAATCATTGTAAACGTAGAATTGATCGTGGAGATTTTGTATATGCAATCATAACTCGCGTTTTCGACACATATTGTGTGATAAAGGATATAAAATTCTAGATATATCTCGTCGTTCAATTGAATAAGACTAACAATATGCGAAATTATCTATCGGAATCTTTCGTGCTGCGAATTTCGAAAGCATTTTTTGTAATAAAAAAAAACGAACAATTCTTTACAATTTTGATGATAGATTCTCAGTACGATTTATATAATCCTCGTATCTCAAAGATGCATTTGTTCTTTTGTATTGCGACAAACGCGTGTACATATATATGTAAAAAAAAAATAAAATAAAATAAAGAGGACTTACGCATAAGTGAATAAAAAAAATATGCCCGTAGAAAATCCGCGATCAAGGAGATGCGACGTGAAAAGAAAGATCTCGGAAAATCGTCTTGTGAATTTTTTTACCGCTTAACTGTTATCACGCGTATATAATATTGGTATCGATCCCTTGCTACATAAGACAATGTGATCACAATTGCAGTTTATCATGACATGTTTATTAAACAGGGAATATTCTTCCCTTCTGACAAGTATTAAAGCATCGTATTGAAAGAAAATTTGCGTGTATACGTCTGTGTGTGTATGTGTGTGTGCGTGCATGCGCGCAAAACATATTTATATCGACGAAACGTGAAAAATGTGATCGTTAACGTATGCGCGACAACGCTATATACATCTACGGATCTACATAAGACGTCTTTGAGCGTAGAACTGTTGGTCCTAAAAACGCGCGTACCTCTCTTAACTACGTATACATATAATAAATTAAGAAAGGACGCGTTTATTGTCGCTAAAATCTTATATGGTCTACTAGATAAACGTAAGAAAGTTTCGTATATAATATCTAATCCGCGACTCTAGCGAGAGGCGAAGCTAAGAACTTATAAGAGCGTCTTGCGATATGTATTTACTTTTAGGCACGCACATTTCTGACGATTTATTGGATCTGTCTTGGGGCAGAATATTCCTGCAGTCTCGTGTAACCGACTAAAAACTTACACATATATTATATATATATATATACACACATTTACTGTGTGCGTTACAAATGATTTTTATATACAATATATACGTATGCGCGATATATTATCTTTTATTATAAGGAAACAAGTGTGTATTTGCGGAAGGAAAAAAATGACGTTCTGTAAATGACGCGTATAAAATGACTCTGCCGAGTATTGTGCCAAAAAGTCTATACAACGCACATTGTTTATACGATGAAAAAAAAAAAAAATTGTCATACGTTTCATTCTCGACAAGCTTCTGCATCGTTTATAGTCGCATTGTTTGATTCTTGCCTGCGAATTATTCGTAAATATAATTGAATAGCATTGTAAATATAACTGAGGAACTAGCGATTCGCCTCTCATTCCATAACGTTACTTACTAATGAACAAAGTTGCATTTTTACTCGTATATATGTGTGTGTATATATCTATGCACACTATATATATATATATATATATAGAGAGAGAGAGAGAGAGATAGCGAGAGAGAAAAAGAGAAATCATGTGCGTGTGCGTAATGTGTGTGTACCGCGTGTGATTTAGCGTGTGATATATATCATATATATTTAAATCTTCCCCGATACACACATTCCTGTATACATATACGAGACAGAGATACATTCTATATACATACAATGCGAAGATACACATGACCGATATATATATATATATATGCCGAAATATATTGTAGATATTAATATCACACATCACAGAAATGCGCAATTGACGATGTTAACATTTGCAGTCTATTTTGGTGGACAGCTTAATAGAAGCGCGATATAATCCGTTAACGAATAAAATAAAAACTCGTATCTACACATTAAGACAAAAGAGTGTGTATGTGTATATATGTGTGAGATTT
>NW_021850674.1:44081-94286 GCF_003651465.1 Formica exsecta
TGAGATTTCCATTCTCCCTGGAAAAAAAAAAAAAAAAAAAAAAAAAAAAAAAAAAAAAAAAAAAAAAAAAAAAAAAAAAAAAAAAAAAAAAAAAAAAAAAAAAAAAAAAAAAAAAAAAAAAAAAAAAAAAAAAAAAAAAAAAAAAAAAAAAAAAAAAAAAAAAAAAAAAAAAAAAAAAAAAAAAAAAAAAAAAAAAAAAAAAAAAAAAAAAAAAAAAAAAAAAAAAAAAAAAAAAAAAAAAAAAAAAAAAACTTCTCACCAAAATCGATTCTAGAATCCCTTTAGCTGTAGAAAAATTTAGTTTTCGAAATTCTCTCTCATCGAAATATATTCTGATAATTTTCACGATTTTTCGAAAGTCGGAAAGTCCTCCCCCTCTCTATTCTTGAACATTCTTTATTCTCGACAACAAAAAATTTCCATTAAGTTAATTTCTTCACGCCGCTCCCCCACTTCTCTTCGCGAGATCAGCCCTGTCAGCTGTTGCGACCGTGCATGACCGTACACGACACGGCCGGTGGAAAGATACGCGAATAGTGGCCGCGACACGTCGCGTTCGATGATCGTCTAGACCGCGATTTCGAATCAGAATACACGAGGATTGCGAGGATGTCGCGTACGAGAGCGGAGAAGAACGGGAACGGCGGCAAGTGCGAGGTTAGCGTATGGACACGTGCGATCACGGCGAACTCGGAATGGCCGGACAAGGTAAATATAACCTTTAACAATTTCTCCTTCGAGGGCGCTCTTTAAAAAGAGAGAGAGGAAAAAACCTTTCACCCCCGAAATGCTGTCGTTCTTTCCCTTTGTCTCGGATTACAGGAGGAATTTCTCGACGTGATATATTGGGCAAGGCAAGCGATCGGTATTATCGTCGGTATAGGATGGGGCCTTATACCTCTGAAAGGTTTTATAGCTCTATTGTTGTAAGTAAAAAGAGAGAGAGAGAGATACAAATTCGAGACCTTTATCGAAAAGCTTGTGTGATTTATGTTTATGAAATAATATTCCTCTCAAGTGATTGTTGCTGTTTCAGATTTGTAGTAGTCAATGCGGGAATTACGTATTTATACTTTAGCAGTTTTCAACAAATCGATGAAGAAGAATTTGGTGGCATATGGGAATTGACGAAGGAAGGCTTTATGACCTCATTCGCTGGTTTTCTGGTAAGTCTAAATCACATAGCGGATTCAATAACTCCATGTTAATCGTATTACATTACATATATATCATATGATATACTGTAATATTTGTCAATAGGTGACTTGGATTATTATATACTCTGGATTGCATTATGACTGATTTACATTTTAAATCGTGGATACACAAGGAGCCATAGCTTTTCATATAAATCATCGCCGCTGCCAAATTCATTATGCAATAGTCATTTCCTCGCAATAGGTATCGTTACATACTGAATTCTTGCATATTGTTACATATTGTTACATACAAGTACGATATATTTACCTGTATAAAGATCTTCTTACCTTCTCAAGCGGTGCGTTTTGATTCCATGACCAATCATTCGAATTGCAATGGAAGCACATGCGTACAATTTATATCCATCAATGTACAAAGTTCAGTTAAGTATTTGCAATTTAATGCGTGTTGCAAATTACAAAAATAAATTTATTTATACACCTCTCGCGTACTCTTTGGAATCGTAAAAGATCGCAATCATCGAGGACACCATCGTTCTTTTAGCCGATCATCAAGCGCTTACGTCCTCGCGCCTGTACCTGCTTATACTTGGCGAGCACTTGCTCGCATTGACTCTTGTTCCGATAGTTCTGCTGATAGTTGGAAGCACATGCGTACAATTTATATCCATCAATGTACAAAGTTCAGTTAAGTATTTGCAATTCAATGTGTGTTGCAAATTACAAAAATAAATTTATTTATACACCTCGCGTACTCTTTGGAATCGTAAAAGATCGCAATAATCGAGGACACCATCGTTCTTTTAGCCGATCATCAAGCGCTTACGTCCTCGCGCCTGTACCTGCTTATACTTGGCGAGCACTTGCTCGCATTGACTCTTGTTCCGATAGTTCTGCTGATAGTGATGAAAAATGCGGGAGAACAATGTCGGCACTTCGGAATGCGCGCTGAGCAGTGATCGCTCGAGAACGTACAAATCGACCGCCTTATCCTCCACTGTGGAATCCAATCGGGCCAGTCCAAAGTCTATCATTACAAATCGAGTTTCGGCTATGGAAAAGAAAAAAAAACGATGTAGAAAAATAGCAGAATCGGACCTAGAAAATTGGAAGACATTGCAATACCGTGTACCTCAAGTATGTTAAAATTCGACTGTTCGCAATTTGTTTTACAGACGCGTTAATAAAATAAATATATATCTAGATAGCCAAATTGTCTGTGAAGTTGCTGTCATGTTGCCAAAAATTGTATTATTGTTGACAATATAAGAGAGCAATATGATTAATCATCAATATGACAGCATTATGATTAATTAATATGATTAATCACGCTTGGTTATCTGGGTATGATAAGTGAAAGAGTTTTACACTGCAATATTTATCGTATTCGAAACATTATCGCAAAACTTACCTTCGGATTGGTCGTTGCAGGACAGTTCGTTCGAGTCATTCTTGAACAGTATATTCGACGTAGTTAGATCTCCGTGGATCATATGTCTCGAATGCAGTCTGGCTATGAGTGTGCCCAATCCGCGTCCTATGAACTCCAGCAGGTCATCCACGTCCGTCTTTCCCGAAACATTCTCGTCTATAAAGTCCTTGAGTACTGCGGCGTTCTCTACGTACTCCATGTAGATACTGCGTCGTTCTACGTCCACCAGGTATAGGGCTGGCGTTGCTATACCTTGAGGATAACGCAAAGAGGGATAAACGCGTTCTGCGAACAGAAATTTCGTTTTTTACCTGCCGATTTCGCCCGGATGATGGCCCGAGCCTCGGCCTTGATGCGATCCTTGGTGAGACGCGCGTCCAACTCCGGGTGTCGGTAATTCTTTACGAATCTCTCCTTCACCAGACTCATCCTTCCCAAGTAGAGGCCCTTATAAAGGCGCGCCTCCGCGCCTTGCGCTATTAGTTCCAAGTCTTGCATTATCGCTGCAAGAAGTACACGTACGAGTCAGAGATTATAAACGCGCGAATATTACTCTGGAAATTGCTATCTTATTCTTATTTATGTTATTAATGGTATTCGTTGGTTTTATCAGACAAATGTATCTCATATATTTCATATTCATGCGATTAACAACATATGGTCTCTAAAGCAATTAACTCGCGCTTTCGTTTACAAAGTCAAATGTTAAGAGAAACTAAGGCACTTAGGAGAGCGCGATTAACCCTTAAAGATCACATAAGAGTCATTTTGAGAGTATCGATATTCTGTATTTACTGACTTTTGTACAAGTAATCGATAAAAAAGGAAATGTTTAAAATTTACTTTTTAACTTCTGTTGTACATGATTGTTTTCTACAAATGTTAAGGAATATATATAAATTTTTGTAAATTTTCTCTAGCACACTTTGACCCATATGTGATCAGGAACAGAGAAAAAAAATGTGTTACAAGGGTTAATAACGTTAGCGAGAGTAGGTCTCGATCGAAATCCTGTTATCGCAATTAGACGCATTCGCTAACGAATCTTGATAAGAGGCAAAAAAAATAAGGTCTCGAGCTGTCGGTCAGAGATTCGCTTGCACGAAGCAAAATCCGTTCAGAGCGAAGGGTAGAGAGAAGGAGAGATACCATAAAAGAGAGGAGAGCGCGAGCTACTCGCGTCAGCAAGGGTCGATCGAAATCCTGCGGTATAAGAGACACGTGCACGCGCATGTCCGAGTAATTGGACACGCAAAACATTGTACTCGCGCGTTGGTCTCGCGAGATTCTAGGTATACCTCCCCCCTACCCTCCATGTTATCGATGATAAGGCGATCGACGAATTAAGCGATTAAATTATCAAAAAGAGAATTTTTTTTTTAACTCCCCGAGTTCCAATAAAATTCCGTGAGATTTTCCTAATTTTTCCGGGTATAAAAAAAATCCCTGAGAATTCTAAGTTTTCCATGTTTTTCCGTAGAGTAGACACCCTGATAATTGCTTATTCCAAGCGGATGATTTACAAAATTCCGCAAAAGATGCGACGACTGTCCATCGAATATCAATTTTTTAAGAAACGCAACTATCTATTGTACAAACAATCGGAATAATATTTTTTTAGAAAAATATATATATATGGAAAATAACACTTTGACCCATATGTGATCAGGAACAGAGAAAAAAAATGTGTTACAAGGGTTAATAACGTTAGCGAGAGTAGGTCTCGATCGAAATCCTGTTATCGCAATTAGACGCATTCGCTAACGAATCTTGATAAGAGGCAAAAAAAATAAGGTCTCGAGCTGTCGGTCAGAGATTCGCTTGCACGAAGCAAAATCCGTTCAGAGCGAAGGGTAGAGAGAAGGAGAGATACCATAAAAGAGAGGAGAGCGCGAGCTACTCGCGTCAGCAAGGGTCGATCGAAATCCTGCGGTATAAGAGACACGTGCACGCGCATGTCCGAGTAATTGGACACGCAAAACATTGTACTCGCGCGTTGGTCTCGCGAGATTCTAGGTATACCTCCCCCCTACCCTCCATGTTATCGATGATAAGGCGATCGACGAATTAAGCGATTAACTCGTTGGAGAAATTAAAGCGTATGCAAACATCACTTGGCCGATTAGCGCTGTAAAAGCAATCTCCAAGACGGGGATCTCGTGATCCCGGGGGCAGGGATTCGCTTGCGCGAGGCGAGGCGAAATATTAAAAGGGCGAGGGCGGCGCGAGGTACTTGGGGAGAGCGTGCGACTGCTAGCGCTAGCGAGGCGAGACGAGGGCGAAACGCGAATCGATCGTCGTACCCGCCAGCGTCCTGCGCGCTAATCGCTATCCCGGCGCTAGTATTCGCCCGTACTTTGTTCCCGCCGGTCCGCTACCCGTCGCCGTCCTCGTCGTCGTGCGAGCTACATTAGCTCGGCCAGGTCTCGAGTGCGGCATCAGCATGAGGGACGAGGTGAAGATGGACGCGAATCGGCTGATTGCCGAGGTCTACAAGCGGCCGGCTCTCTGGAACCAGAGGCACATCTCCTATCACAATCGCGAAGTGACCAATCGCGTCTGGATGGAGATCGCGGCGATATTCAACCTCCCCAGTATGTGTTCCTCGCGCGCGTACAAGGGGCGAGCTCGCCGCGACGCATCATCCCTTCGCCCATGCGTCGACTGCTCGCGCGACTGCATTCTCTCTGTCAGCGTGGATATGAAACTCGATCGCGTTAATTGTGACACTGGGATGAACTTGCAATGACGAATTGCAAAATTAGGAGAAAACTGTATATAACCAGGGTGTCTGCTCAAATCTTGTAAAAAAGTTTCCCGATCTTCCAGGTATCTTTATTCGAAATTCCAGGTAACGAGAACATTTTAAAGATCCTTTTTGCTGTAACTTTCTAAAATAAGATTTTTCATTTATGCGTTTTCTAATGCTTTTCTCTCTTATACGAAGGAAAACCAGAAAGCCACTTTATCTTTCAAATGTACTGAAAAAAACTGAATAGCTTTCGTAAGATAAACATTTTTTAACAGGCATAACATTTTCATTTTTTATTACTAAAAATTACAATTAAGGATATATTCTGCATATTCAATATATTAAGTTATGACATTGAATATATGTAGACAAAGACAGAGATATATATTTATAATAAATATTAAATAAATAATTCACAACTTGGAAAAACCAAGCAGCCAAGAAAATGCATCTTTGATGTTTTGGCAAAGTTTCTCTTTTGAGATTGAATTATGTTATAAAAATTATCACAATGTGATTATTTTCTCTCATATCCTAATGTCACAATTTCTCTCATTGTATTTTATGGTAGTGTCTGGATTAAGTCCTTGATACAACTTTGAAATTTTATGCAACTCCATAACGAGAAATCGGAGAAGAATCCTACATCTATATATTATCGTACGAGATCGTGCGACGTTCTCTTTGAACTCTGTGTGTTTAAAAAAATCATATCACACCACGTATTACGTCGTCAAATATTACCCTGTATCTCTTGCGCAATCGAATTATATTACATTGGTAATATTTTATCGTATGTTTCGCGATGAAAAACAAACATTCTTAATTCTGTTTATCAAATTATTTCACTGAATCAAATTCGAATTTAAAAATATAAAGCGGATTCTTTCGTGGTTTTCCTGATATCGCTCTATTTTTGCGTCACGTTTCCGTCGTGAATAAAACATGACTTTTTTTTTTATTCATACAATCCTGACCAAAAAGGGGAAGCGATTTTTTTTCACGAGATTCATTTTTAACTGGGAATTAATTATTAACTTAATTATTCAGATCTGATTAAAAAATGAAGGTTTCAGTGCAAGAATAAAGTGACGTTCTTATTTTAAATGAATCTTGTAAATTGTACTTGCATCGAACACGTTTCACACACACACGCACGCACACAACTATTTTACATTCTTCTGATTGCAACCCATATTTTAATTCTATCCGCTCTAGATATGGTTTTGATTTTATCTAACCTCACTTTTTGCTCGTGGAACGTCGCTGTCGTTGACAGCGTATTATTCGCGTCGTTGCAACGATCGCCGGATGCTTTTACCTGCGACGTATTCCGGAATCGAACGAGGTCCCACGTCGCACATATGTACATACTTCGATCGTAACCTCGATCGAGGTTCGAACCGCAAACCGTAGTACGGATGCACGAGTTACCCGGTCGGTGGAGCATGCGTAGATTATGCGTCGATGCGCGCGTGCGAATGCAGTCAATAATCCCGCGCTTTATTAAATACAAAAATCTATATCTTCCATCCAATACTCCTCGATATTTACATTTTTATTCATAGATTGGATCCAATATAATCCTGAAATAAAAGAAACTGCTGAAAATATGCTCGCATATAATATATGATCAGAGTAAAATCATATGTTGCTTCTTACATTGCACATATTCGTATCCCAGATAGTCATCTTGATGTCATTTTATGAAAAAAAAACAAAACATTTAGTTTCTTTTCTATTTACATTTCATTAATAATGAATTTTTTTAAAATCCGCTCCATTATGCCTGCAAAGCGGCCTTTCGCTCATCTGCTTGCAGAGCCGATGCTGAAGGCGAAATGGAAGGGTTTGCGCGACACGTTCCGCGCCGAGCTGAAGAAGGACCAGGTGTATCGCAAGAGCAAGTTCCATCGGAACAGACCGGTATGGATCCACTTCAAGAGCCTGCAGTTTCTGAAGGAGCAGATGCTGCCGCGACCGCCAATCTGGGAGCGCAGCGTCGCCAAGACCGAGGACGAGCTGCAGCCTTGCGAGAGCGAGGCCGAGAACGGCATCCCGACATCCGGCATCGACGGCGGTCTCGACGATCGGGACGCGATCGCCGATCATCTGCTGTCGATGGCCGGCGACGGTAACGTCGGTCATCATCAGCTGAAACTGGACAGCGATCATCACGGCAGGCGTGGCACGGTGGACGTGAAGCGGGAACCCGAGGAGAGCTTCGACAACTTGGAGTTTCAGAATGTCGCCGACAATCTTGCGGAAAATGAGATGATGCTGCAGAACATCTCGCCCGAACAGGTCCTCATGAGCGACAGCGATGGTGGCGTCGGCCTCGCCGGCGTCGATCCCCTCGAAGGCAATCGCTTCGATGATAACTATTACTTCCTGATGAGCCTGCTGCCGCACATCAGGACCCTGCCGGCCGATCGCAGGATGCTACTCAGGATACAGATGCAGGAGCTCGTTTACAAGGAGGTCTACAAGAAGACCATCGAGGGCGAGCAGACGGCAAAGACTTAACTGTTGCCGCGTAAAGTGAGGCGTATTCGTAAGCTTTCCTTCGAGGAATTTTATTTTTTTCCATACGAAATCGATTGCTAAAGATGAACAAAAAAGAGAAAGAATACAGTTATTTCCTATTGATACTACGCGTCTAATTATAGAACTACAAAGGTTACTGCCTGGACATAGATAAATCGGAAAATAATCACATTATAGGATAAAGAAAGCGGGCTCTTTTCATATTTTTATGTTATTTGTAGAAGTTCTCTATGCGAGTATGCGCTCTCATCTTTGGGACAGTTTGAAGATTAAGAAAAGAAAAGAAAAAAAAAACGGAAAATTCTTTCCGTTCTTTTCCAAAGAAAAAGCTTTCGCCAACACAATATAATAGTACCTGCACCTACCTGCCTGCGTGTGGTGGTACGGGTCACGGTTCCCTTAGGTAGGTCACCAACACGGTCGCACCAGTGTTAACACATTGGACTCGCGTCACAGACACGGTTGAGCGACACTGGTGCTTTCTCGTACCTGCGAGTACGACCGTGACGCACACACCTGTGCGGTACCTCTGATGCAGTGTCGGGTATCCGTACACACGTACACACCCACACACTTATACCGCTTGCACTGGCATTTCGCAGAGCCGGACGACCAGCGCATGCGTACCCACTGTGACTCCAATCGGGACCGCGTTTCCTTCGCTTTCGCGTTGCGGCTCTGCCCATCTACCTACCTATCAACCTACCTACGTTCAGTTCGTCGCCGCCGATCGTCGCACCGTTATCCCGAACGCGCGCGTTTCTCGTTCACCACCTGCCTGCTTCTTAGTTCCTCTCCTTTTTCTCCTTCTCTCTCCCTCTTTGTCTCTTTTTTTTCCTTCTATCAATAGCGTCACGTTGTTGTGTAGCGTCGCGTGGTAGGTCTCTATCGTGCCAGCACAGGTGATAGTGGTTTGTGATATACGGGATACGTCGCCGTTATTGTGCTGCTACAACGCAGGATCGACGTAAGGTGAGTCAATTTACAGGAATTTCACTCGACCTCCGTGCCGGTTTCGATGTGTCCTAGAATGATCCTTCGCTGGACCTGCAATGGAGAATTCTTTGGTCAATTTGGTCCTTTCTCAAGGCAAAATATCAATTTTTCCGTCTTTGACCAGTAAACATTTTTCAAACTAAGTTTCAAAACAGAATTTTATCGCAGATAAAATTTTATAAAACTGTTCGCAAAGGAACATCCTTCTTTTGATCGCGATTCACTCCTACTTTTGATCAGGAGATAGATGTTTGAATACTTTTACTAATGAAAAATCGGCTTCAGATTAACCAAAGAATGTGCCATTGATGTGATAAATATTGTACATCTAAATTTGACGAAAGAGAGAGACAGACACTCGTTTTACCTTTTTGTTGATGTCGCGCGAATGTGCAAACGGATGTGAGTGAGATATTTAATGTCGCTAACACTGTAAATTCTATTGTACAGATCTTGGATCACTTTCATAACATTTCTTTGTGTAATATGTAACCTTAGAGAGGGTTATTAATTTCGACGTATATGCAATATGATGAGCGTGTCCAGTTTGGAAATAGAGCGTGCTCGTTCGATCTAGTCTAGCGTTTCATATCCTTCAACTCTGTATTCGTCTCACACGAATACACCGATTGCGAAATCGCCTGAAAAAAAGGCAAAAAAAAAATATTTAAAAAAAAAACATACATAATATTTTATTCAAATAAAAAGAAAGAATCTTTTATTATATTATTATATTCTTTTTCCACATGTTATCACAGAGATAAAGTAATTCAATATTAGAAAGTATATTTGATCAGAAACAAAAGCCACCTTTGATAAGAAATGTAACAAGTAGGGAAAACAAAGTTCAAGTTCACAACGAATAATATGAAAAGCAAATCGTATATAACATCAAAATAAATATTGTGAGAGAATAATCGGCTCCGGATGATGTTTAATCAGCTCGTTGATGAGCGATTTGGTCCATAGGGCTGCACGGATGCTGGATATTCGTGTTGCCGTTGGAACAAAGATGAGATATCGGAAATTCTCGCGCGCATGTTAAATATATACGTTTCTCCCAGTCTACTCTAAATAGGCGGACAGGAATTCTCGACTCTCTGCCGATTCGAAACGCGTCTACGCATTCCGTTCCGAGTGACAAGTGCCTGGAGACCGAAACGCTGGTCCTCTCCCGGCGCGCGCGCGCGCTTGGTAAACAGCTCGTATAATAAACGCCAAGCGAGATTACACTATTGTAGGCCGATTTCGTCGCGTATCGTTTGACAATTAAGCAAAAAAAAAATGTGAACTCGACGCGAATCAGGTAATATATGACTCTTGTGCGAGAGTATTAAAAATAAGTATATAGTGACTTACCAACAAGCTGCAATGCCTCAACTTTGATAATTTTATCATAGTTTTCTTTTTTTCGAGAACGTACATGTATATGTACTTATATAAGCAACAATTGCCTTCTCTTTTTCCACTTGTTTTTCTTTGCGTCACCAATGCTCAAACGTTGAGATGTGAAAATGAGTGTGTGTCAAGTGCAATAGCTTCAAGCATAAACATAGAAACGTTGTATCGCACATCAATGACTGTTTTTTTTTTCAATATTTGATATCTTTGCATTAGTTATTGATTTGCGAAGCAAGTGCTGTAAATATAAAGTTAGTATTTAAGCTATGTACTTAAGGAGCGAATGTGTACAGTATACGCAGTTATCGGTTTCTAGTCAGTAACTCGGGATATTTACGTGGAAGTATAAATGTATGATAGACTATATCGTAGAGTGCGCCGTGCATTATGTACGAATCTCTCCTTGATTTATTTTCGATTTCCAAATCATTGTAACGCGAGTATTCACCATTAATCCTCTCTCGCCGAACGAATAACCTTGAATGATTTTACTTTGAATAATACTTTTATAAATGACTGCGCGATATTTAATCTTTCATCTTTGCTTTTTGTCCGATTATCCTCGTTATCCTCCTTCTCCTTGAGCGTCAACGTCCTCGATTAGGAACACTGTTCTCGTCCGATCGATCTTTATTAATATAGTTTCGTACTTTATCGCCTTGAGTATATCAAGTATTTTATATCTGAAATCTTTATTTTTTAAGAAACACGAAAATCACATGCAATGGTATTACAATTATATAAAAATGTTTTCTTACCATTATACCATGTAAAGATATAAAAGATGTTAAGCACAAAACGCAGTTTTGATTTTTGCAACAAAATTTTTCCTAAAATGAATAATTTATTTTAATAAGTTAAATAATAAAAACTCGTTGTATTGAAAAAATAAATACGAACAATAATAGGCAAAAACAGGTTGTTTTATTTTAAAGAATAAAGTTTATTTTATTTTAAAGATATAAAATGAAAAAAATTGATCATATGAGAATTATTAACAATAAGTATAAAGTATGTAGTTTATACTTAGCTTATGCTAATTCAACATTAGTTAACGTTGAAACGTCCTACACATTCATAAAGATATTTTTTTTTAATTATCTACAATCTTTATTTTTGAAAATAAAACAATATCTTTTTTGCACATATATACCTATTATTGTTCATACCTATTTCTTCAATAATTTATTTATTAGCCAAAATTATATATATTAATTATTAGAAATTTTTATAACACTTATTATAGACGTATTAATATCTAAAGGAGATTTTACTTTAAACAAACGAAAATTAAAAAAAAAAAAATGTAGAATTTCTTTGTCTCTAAAACGTTGGAAAGAAAAAAGAGGATGAAAAAAACAAACTTATTATCTTTCTTAATACTTTTCAAAATAAAAAGACCCATGAATAATCAAATTCGGACTCTGTGATCTCTCGAGTGGTAGTTTCTCCCGTTAGGCGACACGTTGCGCTATACTTTGATATCGATAAATATAGACAAGTGCTATTTCGAAAGAGACAGAGATAGATAAAGAAAGGGGGAACACTTGGCAATATTCCAGCTCACGATAATACAATTAAATCTCGCACATTAAAATCTCTTTTGAACTTGACGGCCGCCTTTCATGGCACACATGTGTTACGGAGTCACGTGTGAAAACAGTACCGTTCAATCGATCGATAATGCGATCTGCCGATGCTTCATCCGTATCGCTTCACCGCTGCCAGAACATTTTCATCTTTAACCACAGGCTGTTCCAAAACCATAATTTTAATGATAGCTGCTTTAGTAGACAGTTAATAGTCGATCTTCCTGTAAGAAAATTTGTAGGAGTATTATTTATTATACTTCTATATTTAATTTTATAATATACCTTTATATATATATATATATATATTTATTTATTATTTAATATTTATTTTATATAGAATGGACTGAGCGTGGCGATAGACAAACACGCGCTCGTTGTAGAAAGGGAGATACTATATAGGAGGCCTATTTTGTTTTTTTTCCTAGCATCTCATTGGTGATTTTGTCTTTTTATTATTTAATATTTAATTTAATATTAATGTTATTTTTATCTAAATGCAAAATAAATTTCTCATAAAGCAAAATTTATCTAAATTTAAATCAACAAAGATGCTTGCCGCAAGCTTAAAGCGTTTTACACTTTAAAAATGTTCGAAAAAAACTTTGTCGTTAAAATTAGAATTGTTAAAACTGACTGTGTTTGCGAGATACTTTGTACATCCGACCTTTAATCGTGCTAATCGTCATTCTATCTAGCGCGAAATCCTTTCTTTATGCTTTTTCGCTGATTCACCGATAGCAATTTCGCGTTAAACGGCAAAGAATCGCTTTGTTTCTTCCGACTGACTAATATGCCACAAAATGAAATACACACGGTGCATCATAATCTCGATAAGACACATTTACATTTTTAATGCGCCGAGAATTCACGCATACGCATGCACGAAAGTTACACACCCGCGGCTTACG
Organism: Formica exsecta; assembly: GCF_003651465.1. Taxonomy (NCBI): domain Eukaryota; kingdom Metazoa; phylum Arthropoda; class Insecta; order Hymenoptera; family Formicidae; genus Formica; species Formica exsecta. The sequence continues at coordinate 56,870 of NW_021850674.1, forward strand.
CTAATGAGATGAAATCTTCAAAGTTTAGAAACTTAATGTAGCCGCATGACTCACGCGGAAAGATTGAGATAAGAGAGTAAATAATTCCCAATCACGTAACAACGCGAAGGCAAAATCGTAAATAATTCATCTAGGCGGGTTGTTCTCTCCTTCGACGATTCTCTCGCTATTCACTGTACCATGACTTCTCTGCCGTAGTTCTCACGCTTTGCTTTTACTTCGCGTCTCTAGAATGCATGCGTTTAATAAGCTGACGAGATCTCGCCGTCATTTCATGATCCGTACGGGACTGCATTACCTCATTGGCCGGGCCGTTTACAAGTCGATATCAGCAGACATTGTGCAAGAAGAGAACAAAAGATTGTAAGAGATTTTCTTCGCTTTATTTGCCGAACGAGCGGCTGCACAGTTTAAATTTTATGCAATATAATGTATATAAGAGAATTATATGTTAATTCTGTTAAAATTTAGATAGAACATTTATAGTTAAGAGAAAATTTACAGCTTAATTTTTCAATAATTGTCCAGACGACGGAAAAACCTGGAAAACGTTTCTTAGAAATTTGTCGGGTTTTTTTATGTAAATTTATTATTCGATGTTGTCATTAATTATCAACGTTAGGTTTCTGCTGAGAAATTGCGAAATCTCGCTACAATCCCATTCTATGCAACTGTTTTATCTCGTTAATATATAATCGGTTTTTCATCATCAATCAGTTGACACCAGCATTGCAAAAAGAAGTCATATAAGCGAGAAAAACAGGAGAAAGTATGCTTGAACTATTTCAAAATGGAAATCGGAAAATTAAATGTTGCTTTTACTACGTATTTTTATCTGGAACTAATATAAACAATGTAAATAGAACATAGTAAAATATACAATATAAGACTGTTAACTACATATCGAGAGATCTTTCACGGTGCAAGTTTTGTTCCTCTCATTATATCGAGTAAGGGACAAAAGAGTTGACAATTTTTTACCTCTTAAGACCAGCGACGTAAGTTAAAAAGTATGTAAAAAGGATCGCGCGATACAAGTTCACCTCGACCCCGACTCCTGATCCAGGGAGAAGAAATTCTCGCGGGCAACGACTCGACTCGCATCTCCCTCCCTCTCTGTCTCTCTTTCTTTGCCTCTTCCGCTGCACCGCTAGTTAATCCCGAAGCGGACGCGCTCCTGGCATACCTCGGGCCTGACTCACGGACTTGGTGTTTCAGCAGCGGCGGATGAGATCTCCGTCCTCCGTCGACACATGCTCGGATCCTGAGGAGGTCCGTCGCGAAGGATGGTGAGCTCCCGCACGCCCAACGCCAACGTCACGTCCACCGCTGACGGCGGCGCGGCCAACGACGGCGGAGCGGCGTCGTCGCGCGACGACGAGGGCCGCGCGACAAGCGGCGTCGACCGGGAGTGGAGTCAGAGCGAGCCGGCTTCTCTCTCGATGTCGACCGACCTGCGCAATCTCGTCATCTCGCATCTCTCGGATTCCGGACGGTATTCGTCGGCGAGTCCGGATCATCATCATCATCATCATCAGGAAACTACGTCCGACGTCGCCACGATCAAGATCGGCTGCCACGACGAGGAGGAGAGCTACGAGGGCTTCGGGTCCGTCGAAGGCGACTCTGTCGACGACGGACCGGACTCACCGGGCGGTAGCAGTTCCGCGCCCTCGCCAACCGGTACCAATTCTCGCAGGTGAGAAGATCTCGACGAGCTTTCATTGTGGAAGATCGCTCTCTGTGGAAGACACATACACATATACATACATTGTGATAAAATAAACGACTTTGCGATATTTTTTTGTATTCGTTTCCTCGGCTTAAAAATCTATTGACGTTTTATTGATATTTAAATCATTTCGCGGCTATAAAGTGAAGATACGCAAGATATATCGTATTGAATAAATTCATTCGACAATAAAATGAAATGTTAAAGGAAAAAAGAATGTGATTCACGGACTTTTTTACGGTATAAATAGTATTTACTCTATAAATAGTTTTTACGGTATAAATAGATTAATTATATATATATGTGAAAATAAATTATTTCTATAAAATCAAAGATTTAATTAATAATATTAATAAATAAAATAGTTTTAAGAAGAAACTCTCTTTCAAATCACTTCAATAAGTTAGATATTTGAAAGTTCAAACCGAATGAATAAGTATCCGTAATTCGGGATCGCTTTACGGCTCTAATCTAGGCAAGAAGAGAGCATAGCGAGCTTGGCCTTTTATTATGTCAATTGCTTCCTGCCGTTATTCGCTCGATACGTAACATTAGTTATGGAACGTAGCGAGTTCTTTCCGAAGCTGAATATACGGCAGAAACATTAAAATCTAGTAATCATGTAATTCAAAACATGCCCGTACACGTATTACGCGGGATAAGTTATTATATAAGAGCAACGTTGCATACAATGTCTATCACCTTGGAACAATACCGACTGACTTGCTATCTGTATGCGCAGGTCACACAAGTTACGTAATAATGGCAATGTATTTTTAAGAGTGCCATTTTGCGATACTTGTATGTGTGTGTATATGTGCGATAAAGGATTCTCGACAGTTAAAATCTCAACCGCGTGATTTCCTATACTATTCTATACTAATCGCGTCACACTTTTTCTTTAGAACGGCGACTTTTTTGTACGTGTCATATTTGCCTTAACTTTAGCTTAAAATATTTAACTAGTTCCGCGCAAAGTTATTTCATATCTACTAAAGAGTTTTTTTTATAAAAAGATGGAAATTCTCATATACATTAAGGAGGAACTGGACGCTACGTCAAAAGTTCATAAATTTAATACATTTCGAGATTTATGAATTTGACATTGCGCCAAACATTTTTGGCCTTTTAAAATATAAAATCAATAATTAATTTGTAATTTAAAATAAAGATTTGCTCTGTAGAATTAAAATTATTTTCACGAATTATTGTATTATATAATTAAAATCGTGGTACAGTCACTATAAACAAGTTCGATATAAAATAACATTTACGATTTTGAGATTAAATTATATTCTACAAAATAAATCTTTAGTTTAACTTATAAATTAATTATTAATTTCAAAAGTATAAAGTGCTCTGCGCCATGTCAATTTCATAAATATCAAAATGTATTAGATTTATTAACTTTTAACGTATGCTGATTCGTCCAATTCTTCCTTAAAGGCGCATTCGTTTGTACTAGAACGTCTCGCGTGACGATCGTATTGTTGTATAAAATTTCGCCGATCTTGCAGACTGAGATTGCAGCGATACTCGCTATAATTACATTCCTTAATTTTGTAGAAATCCGAGAAGCCCGAACTCCACCGTTGGAAGACATTCCTGGCTGCGCACTTCGCTGCGGAGAACGCCTCCTTGGTAAGAGAAACACAACTTTGGTCAAGAGCGAGCGGGACGTAGATGCATAATTTCCATCTCCGGGGGAGAGAATTTCCGTCGTTCTTAAAACCTGCGTCGGCGAGACAATGACGTGTCTCGGCGCTGCGTTGCGTGTGAAAAAAGTCTCGTGGGAAAGCGACTGACGACGTTAAATAATCGGCTCGCGTTAACGCACAACAAGAGAGATAAGGAACTTGTTAGATTTCTTGAGAGAAGTGCTCTTGAGAGAATATTGTTATCCAAACAATCACTTCCTGTTTTTTTTATCGCAATTTGTTGACATTCGAAGCGCCGGACTGAAACAGAATTGTACAATTATTTTTGTTTCTTTATAAATGGATTATTTTTGTTTAGTCTTAAAAATTTTTTTAATTTACTCAAAATATCGCGAGAAATATAGGATATTGAGTTATAGAAAGAAATTACTTTCTTATGTGGTTCGTAATACATATATATTCGTAGAATTTGTATATTTCATATTATTTATAATAATGAATAGTAGTAGTTACTACGCGGCATTTGATAGCAAGCGAATTCGATTGCTACGCTTGGCGATATATGTATATAATTTATTATCCGTGTATATTTATCGCAATTGCTCACAGCTCTGTTACGGAAGCTACAATTTGGCTTAGTAAAGATCGGATTATGAAATTTGGCACTGTGCCATCAACAAGTTAGGAACGCGATAGAACTTGTTCCAAAGTAATCTATAAATACATTTGTATACATATATATGTAAATATGTTAAAGAAAATATTTTCGTATTTGCTTACAGTTCGAGCAGAAAAAGACTCAGCTCCAACGCCTTGGCGAGGTAAAAAAAGATTATATATATATATATTTCTATAAAATTTGAATTGATCCGTATAAAAAATTTCAACCATGTTCCTGCAATAAAGAAATTTTAGTAGTAATTAATTTTAAAAGAATCAAATCATCGATATCTTTTTTAAAGGGTACGAATTAAATCTTGAGGATTTAAATCTTGACGTGCTAAAACTTTGTTGTTAATGTCTGTTAAAATCGGTGCATTCAATTGATCAGCGTTTCTATGCGCATTCCGAAAATAATTGTTTCTTTCTTTCTGCTATCTCTCGCGCCTTAATTGCCCCAACGCACGCAAAAGGAAAAGAGTAACCCGGACAAAAGAGTTCACCGGCCGTAGGATGATGCTTCTGCATCAGCGCTAATAATTCCAGACGTCTCGCTCCTTTCACGGAACTCGAATCGACAAACTTTCTAAAACGTGGGCGTTACGTTACTCATGTTTCATACCCGCGATACTTCGATATTCGCGCTTCCTTCCATGCTACCGTTGTTCCTCCGAATTACGTGCCTTATCCATCCGCTAAAATGGGAAACATTTGACAAACCTACACGTACAATAATCCAAGAGAAAAACGTATCTAAACTACTTTAAGAAAAAAAAAAAGGAAAAAAAAAGATTGGAAAATTATTTTTTCATTTTTAATATAAACTAAAATAAATACGTAGAAAACCTATCTTTTAATTGCAAGAACTTTCACAATTTATCTTTTAATTAAAAGAACTTTCACACAAATCGTTATTTGCTTAATAATCATTGGTAATTAATTATTTTTTTCAAGTTGAAATATTTATATTTTTATTATACATTATTCTTACAAAATTTATACTTTCTATAGATTATCATACGTGAATGCTTAATATTTCCAAATAGAGTAATTCGGAAATTTTGTTTCAAAATCGGCAATTTTTTCGCGGAATTCTAAAGAACTCCTCTCTGACGTGACATTTGCAGCCAGCTTTATCGCAGTGGCAGCTTCAACAGCACGGGAATGGGCTCGAACTACGATGCTACGGATGATGTATACAGCGACGTATCTTTGGAGGACGTGATGGATCTCAGCCACAAAGTGAGTAAGATACGCGCGCGATTGTATACAAATAATATTTACCCTTACTTTAAATCGGAGATTCGCATAAATACAAGAAACTCTTGTAGTTTCTACTTTATTCTATTTCGAACGAACGGAATTTTGAGTGTGCTGAAACGTAAAAAAAAAAAAGTCAAAGTACGACGCGAACAGAGTTGTAGCATCAACGCGAAAATCCGTTTGTCACTTTTCGAGTCAGGTTTCGCGTTAGTTTCTCTATACTTAACCTATTTAGGAAGTTTCATCAAAATTATCGGTTTGTATTTACTATCAAGAATGCAAGAATCTTAAATGATTGGCATCTGAATCTTCAGAATCGTTGTCAATGTGCGCGACACGTTCCCGGCGATCTTCCAGCGACGCGCATCGAGATCACGACAGGAACCATCAGCATCCCGCGGTACAGGCTTCTCATCTCGCCCCTCATCCGTTTTATCTTCCTCCTCCCTATGCTCGTTATCCTCCGTACGATCCGTACGCGGCGTACCACTGTCCAGGCTTGTTTTATCCGCCGCCGCCGTGTCACGTCCAACGTGACGTCGCCAAGGAGGAGACTGCGATTTGGTCTTGGCCAGTTATCCTCTTCCTCATATTCCTCGTGACCGTTTTGATCTGGATCGTTTATCGTAATTTTTCCCGCGAAAACCGACGAAAACTCGCCGCTTGGCTACGCTTGCGCAGGTTTCAGCCACAGGTAATCTCGTCTCTTGATTATTTTGATTTCGCAATCTACCTGGTCTTGCAAAATTATATTCGATCGGACTGTATGAAAGAAATTGGCGTCGCAAATTTAAATCTATCTCGATTTAATTATTTTACATATATATTCTAACTTTTACATACGAATAACGACAGGGGCGGATACTGACTTGTTCGATTGACCTGAAATTAATTAAAGTCATACATATACATTTGTATATTTTGTACAACTTTTCATCAAAATGTACAATCCTTTTTCCGAATAACGTAACTTTGCCGATAACGTACGAAAAAACCAATTTATTCCAAGACTGCAAGTTGCGATATCTCTCATTTCACGATCCGGTGACACAAACTTTTAGAGAAGGCTCAGGTTTCCCTGATAATTTCTACACGGATCCGCCCCTGAAAAAAGATAAACAAAATGCAAATTCTGTATCTCTTATCGACTAACGTGTTCCCGATATACTCGAGAGAATATTCGATAGAAAGAGAAACACAGTAACACGCACAGATAACGCACGTCGTACTTTTTTCGCCCATCTTATGTACAGGGCTATAATCGCGGAGACCGAGTCCTGTAAAGCGGTCTATTTCCCGAGGAATACGCGCTGATCCTTCAATCTTTCTCGGCTCGTATATAGACCGCGAGGACGGGGACGAAGCAAGACGCGGCTCATAATGTGAACCGTTCCGCGGAATTTCACCGGTGCACCGAGGATCGCGGCGAGTCCACTTCGCCGACAGATACGACAATAACGAGGGCGTTCGTCAATCCTGATTATGAGGAGGACGATGACGACGATCGGTACGGGAGCGAAAATGAAGAGAGAAAGCAGGACGCGATATTCATGAGACCAGGATCGATCCACCGTATACTTACGAATTTAAAAGTTTGAAGGGCGTATGAAGGACAAAAAATAGGAAAGAATCAGGCGAGATATGCATAAATGAGCCAATATTGAGCTGCCAACGAAAGCAAGTAATTACTTTTGGGAAGAATGTCTATTGTTGTCAAACAATACGTCTTCGCGTTTCGCGAAAAAGATGCAAAAAGAATCCGTGTTATGTGTAATTTTATCGAGCTCAATTTAGAAATAAATTATAAAGAAATGACGTTTAATTATATATAATAACCCGAGATATATCGATACGATTAAATAAAAAATAAAGCATTTATATATGTGATATACACAAAATAAATAAAATTAATTAAAACAGAAAAAAATATTTTTAAAACATTACAAATTCAATAAAAGAGAAGTTTCCGTGAATTGTCGCGTTTACATTTATTATAAATAAATGTAGAGATCTGCGTGTCTGATCTGATGCCATCATACAAAATTATATCGATCTCTGTGTCTCTATTTCTAGTTAATTCCGGGATATCGTGTATGTACACATATATACATATATAGCTTATGCGAAATTTCACATTCTGTAGATAATTTCGTGTAAGAGAAACAGATGCCAATCATACATATTGAATATATTATGGGTGCATTCGGGGAGACGCTATTAGCGCTAACAGCGTCGTTCTATCTTTGTTACTTATTGAAAGTTGAACAAGGACAAAACACGCTCATAGCGCTAAAAGTGTGCTCCCCGAACGCAGCCTATATATACGATAATGACGTTGTTCGCAATGAGTCGTCAATTAAATTGGCAAGCTCGCATACGTGCTCATGTAAAATAGATCATAGTAAAAGACTCTATTTAAATTGTATAGCTTGAAAAAAAAACTCGGACCCTTTTATTGGAGTCGTAAATCTGGCGGAATTGCACCGCGTAGAAATATGAATCACGATTGCTGGCAAAATTCACAAGTCACATTTACGACTGCAAGCAAATTCGTAAGGTTTTCGACGCAGAACGAAATATTCGCATGGGCTGTCGAGCGCAGCTCGCAAATCTACTCGGATGGACAGGCTGGCTCTTCGTGAGTTTTCTATTAATCGCGGGATGGATCGTGTACTTGGCATGCAAGGCTTACAAAAATTGGACATTGGGCTCGACGTGATCTCCTATAACGATTCGATAGTGCACATTTTCTGCTTACAAGAAAATAATTCGTAATAATGCGGCTGGAATATAATCCAAACAATTTTCATCGAATGGGCTGTCAAATTCTTTGTGTGAGTTTCTAGAAAAAAAAATGATATTAATTGAGAAAAATTGTGAACGAATATTGATGACATATTAAATAGCGAGTGTGCGGAAAAGAGTTGTCAACTGGAAACAAGAATATTAGATTGTCACGTGTAATGATCGAATATATATATATATATATATATATATATATAATATCTACAGGAAATGAAAATTAGGCGCGGTGCGATCTCCGACGATGACACGATGATAATACATGCTTTTTGTAAAAGCGTACGCGACATTGTGCCCTTACATGTGCAATGTACAACTTCGACACGTGAGTGCTGACACATTTGCGATGACACAAGCGGACGGCAAAGCGAGAGTTATCAGTCTCAATTATTAGTCTGGAAAACATTTACTGTTATTGATTGATCATCAACAAGAATCAGAGTCGAATGTGCACATCCGGAGTAATTAAAGGGGCGTATATTGTTATTATCGGCAAGCGCTTATCGACGTGATATCGCTGGCATTCACAAATATGCAACGACTCACTCAGCGTAATGTGAAGTACTATGTCAAAATGACACATCTTGAATATAAAAAGAATGATTTGAAAATATACGCTTGAAAGAAAAAGAACGAGTCCGCTCGAGAATTTCGAGTTCGGAGTAACTTTATGACTTCAGCTTTCCGTGCGGAAAAATGAGACTATCGTGATTCCGTCATCGCGAATAAATATAGTTACGCGCTTCGCGTGTCTATGGCATCGGAATGTATGCCTAACGGATAACACATCGATTTCCGTTTCGGAGACATATTATGCGGAGACATAACTTCGCCAGCGAAGTTCTCCTCGCAAATGTGTGTCGCGAGTGAGAAAAGAAGGCGTAAGGGCGGGCTATAGAGCGTACGGCGTAATACGACGGAACTGTCAAGAGTACGGAGTTAGCCGGCACGTGGTATGGAGCGCACAAATAGCCTCGGCGGTGACTACTCCCGGCCTGCGGTGGGCGATCAGATAGAGAGGAAGAGAGATATAGATATAGAGAGAGAGAGAGAGAGAGAAACGTACGAACGCGAACGAACGACGACGGGCTTGGAATACATTCCTGACTCGTAGAAACCGCATAGGACGTTGCTGTGGAAGTGCGCGTGTCTCTCTTGCGGAAGGAAGCCCAAAGTAAGCATCTTCGATGCGTATTATCGCGGCGCGGTCGCGCGTCGCGACGAAGGTGACGGCGACGACGACGACGACGACGTTGGCGGCAGCGGCGACAAAAAGGAATCCGCGCGGGGATGACGAAGTGCGCTCGCGATACAGGCGATGACGTGACGCGATAACCGGGTCTACACGCGAGACACCGCCGCCGCGATGGAGCTGAACTTTTGCGAAGAGACGATCGATCCGTGCGATCGCGACGTCCGCGCGTCCTTTTCCGGGGAGGGGCCGTCCTCCGGGCCTGGCGCCGGCCTCGAGTATGACCTGTGGGAAGGTCAATTCCAATTCGTAGGGCACCAGGCAACATCGCCGCCACGCAACGATCGACAGCCACCTCGTCGTCGCGGGCACCGGCTCAGCGAGCAAGTAAGACGAGCAGATATCTCTCGGGCGGGAAATATCCGACGATCCTTGATCGAGGGTTTTCAATTCCCTTAAAGTTCGATTTCCCGCGTCACGGGCGCGTAAAAATGTATTTACGTATGCGACTATTGTATACATATATCGCGTATCTATTTTTTGCAAATAAATATATATGCTATTTGCATGCAGCTTCAGGATCTAAAACAAATATATATCCATTTCATTCTCGCACTAGAGATATATTTCGCATTGCTTTAGTGATATTCGCATCGTTATCTCGATTATTGAAAGACGTCACACGGAGAATAGCAACTGTAACGAGTTTACGGCGGTATATCTTCCAATGTCTACCCGAATCGTATCAACTTGATTATCTTTAGCGGGCGATATAAAATGAGTGAGAAATATTACACGCAGTATCGGCAATATTATGACATAATAACTGCGAAACATAATCAAGAGAATGAATTCCGCAAAGACGAGATATTTCTATTGTGCTTTCTCAGATTTATCTGCGAAACGAGCTATTCGAGTAAAAAAAGGTCATAAATAGTGTTCTATTCGTTTCCATTGATACCTGCATTTCCATTGATAGTCGCGGTGACGTGGGCACGTGTACAACGCTCTTTAAAGGGAGTTTGCGTTTTCTTCAATTCACTTTCTCCGCGCGATTCTGCGCCTACGTGCTACCCATATACATCCGTAATGTCGATCAACGTCATATTTTCTTTCCTCGTCATATTTTCGGTTGTCATCTTTTGGACCTCTCATGACATCCGGAGAAAAAAGAGCGAAGGCGTCGTAATCTTCTTCCGCAGTTTCATCTAATTACATATGTGACTCATTAATTTATCTTTCAGTTCTACGCATTATTTTTAAGCGCATTTAAAAAACACATTGTTAGTTAGGTAAAATAGAATAGAGGTAAACAAATCTCTATTTTTCCCATCGTGTTATATATTAAACAACATTTTTTAATAACGTCGAAAGCAGAGCACAATTTCATTATTATTATTCATTAATACTTCATTTGTTTGGCATTCAAGTATACCGCAAAAAAAGAAATTTGGGAACGACTCGCTCTAGAGAGACTCTCTCGAGTGAATGGCAAACGCGATAATCTCGCGATTGTTACGCGGAACATTAAAATCATCTTCTAAATGCCATAGGTTCAAATGATTCAAGAGCAAATGGATGCCTTAGCGGATACTAAGTCGGTCGGCGAAGAGAGGTATGCTCGAGCGAAACAGGAAAATGCGACGTTACAGGCGCGCATACTAATGCTCGAGGAGGCGGCCAAAGATGCCGAAACGAGGGCCGAGGAGAGGCTTCAGGTGAGTCATTTTGTCTATTCGCCGTAAATAGGCCGAAGCTGTATCTAAAATAAAATAGCATTGACTTGTAAGATGCAAATTAACATTTGCATTTTGTATAAACTTTACGTGATTTTTGATTCTATATTCTTCAAGGTTTTTTTGTAGACTAAAGTAAAAATAAAAGATGAATATATATACTTCTGAAGAGATATACTTCTCAAAACAGAGTTTTCATTCACGCAATCTCGTTTCAATCACGATATTTTTTATATAAGAATCTTATATAAGAACCTTTTTGTCTGCATTACAGACCGAGCAACGAAGGCATCGGGAATGGGCGTCCCGTTTGGAACGCGAGCGACAGTTGCAACTGGAAAATTATGCCATTAAGCTGCAGGCTGCGGAAGTGGACAGTTCCAGCCTGAGGGATGAAATCGCGAGAGTACGCGAGCAGCTCGAGAGAGCAAGGGCGGACAAGACGCGACTCGAAAACGATCTTCGGGATGCCAGGAGGGAAGCGGACGCCGCGCGCGAAAGTGAACGTCACGCGATAAGCCGAGCTAACGAGGCTCATCATCAGTTAGACGTTATGAGAGAAGAACTTTCGTTACGAAGCGAGGATCAACAGAGGCTCGAAGAATTGGTACAGCAGGTGGTTCAACTTCAGGCTCGAAATAAAAGTATGTTCATTGTTGTAACAATGAATCATTATAATCATACTTGTTCGTCTCTCGACAATTTCTTTTAATCTGATTTAGAATTTCTCTCATGGTGAAAAAAAGAGACTACATTTTAATCTCTCTTAATATTGAAATATACGTGAAGTTATAAATATAAACCTTGATTCCAAGAGATTTTATGTCATGTTTCATTGATTCGTAGGCTTGGAAGAATCTCGAGACGAACTGCAGGCTGCTGCGGCGCTGCAGGCAGGTCGTGAACTTTTGATGCTGAATCCTTGTAACAATAATGCTGAGAAAGGTCCTAGTCTCGCTGTGGAATTGTTGGCCGGCATGAATCCAGACCAGGTAATTTTAAATACCTGGTTATTTACGATACATCAATCGACAATCCTAAAGAAAATAATTAATATTAACATTGATTTTCTAAACATTTTATAGATTGATGGCCAAGCAGAGTTTGGCGAACCATGCACAATGGCTGAAGTATGTATTGAGATTAATCTGAAATTTTACAATCTTTATTGTATATGCATTTTTAAAACAATCTGATTAATCTCTACAAATTGTTACAGTTGAAACAAGCCTTGAAGGAACAGCAAGAAGTAAACGCGCAATTGAGAACATATATCGATGGGATATTACTAAACATTGTGGAAAATTATCCGCAATTACTAGAAGTGAAGCAAACACACTGAAATATAACGCATTGAGATTATCATTAAATTCTAAATACTTTGAAGGCAATTGTACATTATTATCGAATCCAACATTGGAGCTTGGATTAGAAATTGGCTGATGTATAATTATATTTTATATATGCAATGTTTTTTAACGCGAAAAAAAATTCTTTGCGCAAAAGCATGCGTCAGATTCGCAAGCAAGAGAAGTCAATTTTAATCGAAGGCTTTCTCCAGGTGATCAATATTCGAACAATGTGAAAAAACTTTAACTTGGGCATTTTTTTTTTTTTTTTTTTTTTTTTTTTTTTTTTTTTTTTAAAATTTTTTTTTTTTTGCTTTATTTGCGATGTTTGAGAGACAACAAGAAATATAATTTAAATTTAAATTAATGTTGAAATTTTGGTAGCATATATTATACTTTCCATTTTTATATTTGATTTTGTGCGATAGTTTTTTATATTTTGCACTGTGAAAATATTCGGAAAATAAGATCTTTGCGTATCCGCGTTAAATAAAAATAAATAAGTTTTCTTTCAAAAAGAAAGAATTTACTTACCGAGCCGTAAAGTAGACCACAGGAATCCATACAGAGGTAAAGGCAGGTCGCTACGCCTTGAATCCTTAATTGACCTCTCGATATCGATGTTCTTTGAAAAATCGCTGAAACAGATAATAATTGTCTCATCAATTTTATTAAATTTTTTTATAAGGTTTATTTATTATGACAATAAATGATCTGATCGTCCGACGGTACATATTTCTCGAATACAAATATAAAACCCAACAACATAATCGGACGGGGAAGGAACAGGTTCTCTGAATGTTTTAATCCGTCCAGTCTTTTTCTCTCTAATGATCCAATCTTGGATGCGATGAATACGTATTGTCAGTCGACTCGTAATTCATGACGTTTATCTCGAGCGTCAATGTTCACCGAGCTACTCGATGGCGTTGTCTGGCTTTGATAAATTAAGTTTGAGCGCAAAATTGTGTGTGCGATCGCGACCAAGCAGAGACATGCAGCATCGCCGCAGCTACGCATTTATACTATCGATAAAGCTTAATTCCGTCGAGAATTATTTGTCACGGGCGCGATCGTCCTTGAGTAAGATCTATCTTTAATGTCCATTTAACGCGATGTTGATCTCACCACGAGAATACACACAGAAAAATATTATTTTATTGCTAAGTAAAATGATTACTCAGTTTACTTTACTTCTTTTAAATAACAGTTATCTTTAACAAAGAATATTTTCTTAATAATAGTCTTAAAATAGACTTGTCACAAATTTTAGAAATACTCATTATCATGTGTACTCAAAACAAGTAAATATTTTCTTTTGAAGAATATTATAAAATTTTATCGAAGAAAAGTCAGATATGGTTAATTTAATGTAAGAAAATTTATTAGATCAGAAAAATTTAATGTATTTCTTTCAATTATATAATTTAATATTCTTGATTGAAATATTAAATTTATTAGGATTCAGAATATATTTTGAATAAATTTGATGCTTATGATGAACTTATGATAGATTTGCGGATATATAAACTTATGAAATACTTGAAACAAGTAATATTTACTTGTATATAGTATATATTTTTCTGTGTGTGGGAGAAAGAGCAATAAGAATCACGACGTTAATCACGATAAAATAATCATGAAAGTTCTGTTTTTAGACGATTTTTAATTTAATCCTAGCACATTTAAGCTTTATTCCTATAAATTATTTTTTTATATAACTTCAGGATTAATTTGATGTCTTAACAATGTCTTTGTTGTATCTTCTAGATCGGAATCTGCTGTTTTCGATCATTAATACTCTAGGCAGAATATGCAGCGATGTAAAAGGAAGACAACTTTTGGTTGATTTTCTTTATGAAGCGAGCTCTGCATCACATTGTTCGCGAATCATTGAGCCAATTTACCACTGCCGTTGTTGCTAAGTTTTATCGCGCAAATTTCTTGTTACCAGAGTGGAAAGTCCATCTTAATTATATAAATAGCTAGTACATTACAAAACACATACACGAGATCGTTAAAGTATTAAAGTACTAATATACATTAACGACATTGTTGTCAAGTGTTACCTATAAATAGAATAAATATACATTTATATATTATATATATAAGTGACAACGGAGACGCGACTGTGCTATGTGTTGCGAAAACTGTGATTCTCGTTAGAGTACCTTTTAAACTAAAAAATTGAATGTCAGCAATATACACACCTATACAATTTATAGGTGAAAATCTTGTACTCTAGATCTTTATACCGAAAGTTAGTAATTGTGATTAAATGATTATATTTTGATACTCGTTATTCTCTTTCCTCCTTTTCTTCTCTCTCTCTCTCTCTCTCTCTCTCTCTCAAAATCATTCCGACAAGAGAATCTTACAGAAACGTTACAGGAAGCCTATTAATCCTTTTTGAAAGATTTCTCACATATATTTATTAGAAGATATTTTAAACACTTGCTGTCTCTTTCTACCTACAGAGAAAGATATATAAGATCTATTTGACGGGCAAACTGTCAAACTCCGAATTGATCTTGGAGTCCTCAAGCGGAGACCGTATGAAGCTCCGGCTTCAGAGGTAATGGCATATCCATATGACAGTATTGTTGCGCGGCAAAAAGCAACGCGCTAGCCAATCAATCATTCGCTCTTATGGAAAAGTTGTAAATTGATTGGCTACCACGTCGCCTTTTGCCGTACGACAAGTGTTGCCGCGTCCTACGTATAGGAGCCATAATCCAGTCACGTTTAGATATCAGTGATTGTTATTTACGTATAAATATTAGTGGTTTTTTTACAAAGTAGGCAGAGAATAATGTAATATAAATAAAGATAGTAATACAATTTAATAGTAAATGTGTGTGATATAATTCTCCGAGTTCGAAGCAATCTCCAGAAAAAAAAGGATAAAAGCTATAAATGTATAAAGACTGAGAATGTAAAAAAAAGGATACATTTGAGAGAGAATTGTGATATTGCATCCTATCTCTGTGGACTGAAATCTATTTAAAAAAATTTTTTAAAACTATGTTTTATGCTGATAAATTAAATAAATTATATATCATGCATTGATATTTTTTCTCTTCAGTATTTTTAAAATACTTTTAATAGAAAATTCTCACACAAGATTGTTCTTCAAATAACAGGAAAACAAGATAAAATAATTTTCATGCATTATATAAATATACTTCTAGAAGAAATAAAGGAATAATGTCAAAACAAACAGGGATACTGGAATTTGATAAATGCATTTTGTCTCGATTGTGGTATACATCTTTAAATATTTCTCAAATAAATAATGACAATAATTTCTTGAAAGACTTTTATCACAATTGTTGCATTGACTTGGCGGAATTAAAAGCTGTAGTTGAAAACTTAATGTGAGTAAATCTTTTTTATTAATTACATTACGTCATTTCTTATTTCTTTTTACATTTGATGTGACACACATTTATAGACATTCTGCTGATGAAGAGCAATACCAATGGATCGCCTATATATTGCTGTGGAAAGTCATAGATAACAAGTCATCTAATATTAATTGCGATATACAGCGCAACATTCAAATAAAATTTGATTATATACAAATAAAAAATGCTATAGAGCTATGTGACAATGTATCAGATTATCCACTTAAGGTATTTTTACTAGCAAAATTTGTCTCCTCTATTATTTTGCATTACTCTTATTTGTAAAGAATTTTATTTTCCAGGAATTCATGATATTTTTCCAGAATACAAGCATAGAGGATATTACAAAAGAAACTTCAAACACCATATCCAAAGAGATTCTCACATTCCTAAAAGAGAGTATACATTTTAATCCAGGAATTGTATGTTGGATTATAAAGAAATTAATATCCACAGTTCCAATCAGACAAAATATTGTTAGCAATTTACAAGATATTTACTTTTTTACATTGGAATCATGCCTAGAACACATTCCAGTCAGAAAAAATTGGTATTTAAATCATAAAATGTTTGAGTCTTGTTCTCCAGAAACTGATTCAATTACTTATGGGAAATATTTAAAGATTGTTCTGTGTATATTATCAAAAATGGATATAGATACAAATGCAGAAATAGAGTTTTTAAAGATAGTTTATCCCATGCTTTCAAAAGCATACCATGTTAAAGATATTGAACTTGCATTATATTCAAAGAAAAATGATAAATTATTCAAAGAATGGCTTTTACTTTGGAATGAAACGTATGCATGTTCTGAAAGTGCCAGTACTTTGTTAATAGCATACAAAATCAGTGAAAGTATATTTAAAGTAACCAAAAATTTTAAAATACTTCTATGCGAACAAGAATTAGTTAAAAGAATAAGTGCAAGGAAATTACATTGGTTAAATGATATTTTGGTAAGCCTTATATATTTTAAGCTTTAAGCAATTTATTATTTTAATTAATTTACAACTAATGAATGAAACACTATATTTATTTACAATATATGTTAAAAATTTGTGTACACGAAATTTATATATATTATATATATGTTGCAGGATATATGTTATGTTTTAACTATGAAAAGAAAATATACTGAAGTCGAATTATTGCTCTCATGTGACTTACTAAAGCAATTATATCCAGTTTTATTATTAAAAGTATTAAATGATTGTCCACAAGAAGAAATTAACTCACTTGAAAATTGCGATAATGGTATTTTAATCTGTGAGTCTATCAAGTTTTTCTTAGAGAAATGTTATTCTGATTTATACAGTGATTATGATTTAAATGAATTGCATATGGTCTTAAAAAGCTATATTGAAATTGTGAAATATATTTTACATTGGAAAAGAAAATGTTTTATAACAATGAGATTAAACATCAAGGAATTCCAAAGTTCGCAATCTGATATAATCGAACATATAATATCTGTAAAGCAGATCCTCGCTCTTTTGCAAAAACATAATGTACTTTCTGTCTTGAAGATAACAACAAATATACACGATCAAGATCACAGTGCAATCAAAAATTTACTGGAGAAATCTGGCCAATCTGAAACTTTTCAAGCATATTGTTGCATAATAAGCGCCTTGAAAACTATTTTGTTATGTGAATTTTATAATACAGAACATAAACAGATTGCTAAATATTTTACTGACATGACATCATATTTATCTTCTTTATTTCCTTTGTCATTGAGGATTCAGACAATAGAGAATATATTTTCCTTATTATTTCTACGTTACGAAAATTTTAATGTTACAAATGCCAATTTCAAAGATGATAATTGCAATATATCGCTCGAAAGAACGGATATTAGCAAGTTGATAGGATGTGAGAAGTCAGGCTTTATAAGTAACAAATATATTATAAGAGACATGCTGCATTATTTATGGAATAGTACTTTAGTTGCAACAGAAGAAATTGATAAACTGCAAATACTCGGATTGCATACAGAGGCACAACAACTTCATGAAAATATATCCATCCTTACATCAACATTGATGGATGCTAGATGGAAACTGAGATTTTATATGAGATCTCATTTTATCGAAAACATTGGTATTTCACAAGACGAATGTGATAATTTTACCATTACAAATAAATTAGAACCCATAATGTTGGAAAAATTAAATCTTCCACATCACACCAAGGAAGACATGTTCTTTTATAAAGAGGATAGCACTTCTGACGAGACTAAAATTAAATCTGATAGCAGTTCAGAATCTGGTTTATTAGGCAGCAATACTAAACGCAGAAAACGTTCCAGAATTACTACAGCAACAGCAGATTTTTTAGCAAAAAAGGAACCATCCTTTATAAATTTAATGCTGGCCTCGAAAGAAAGCTTGGTGTTGCACTGTTTGTGGAGAAACGATTTTCAAAAGGCACGGGAAATAATTGAGGTAATATTACTTTGTGTAATAATGTATAACATATAGTTATATTATGTCTTTTTTTTTATACAAATTAGAAATCTATGTTGAGTAAATATCTGAGTAGTTGATAAAGAAAAAAAATAGAGAGAATTGTGTTCCCAAAACTAATAATTCATATTAAGTAACTAATAAAATTGGTTAAAACTAACATTTTACAAATATTAATATTTATATATTTCTTATTGCAGTTTCGAATGTTTCATATGAATTATACTCATATTCAGTAGCTTCATATTTAATAGGTTCTTTCACATGTTTCTCCTTTTTTAAATCTTTCACAAAAGTGCCAGGTGGATTCATTGTATAATATTGTTTCGCGAATGTAATTCTTTTTTGCGGAAAACAAAATTTACAACGAAAACAACAGCAGCACCATCCTGAAGTATGACATATTGTTTATATATCTTCCCATATAATAATTTTTTCAAGAGAAGACACATCATAGTTAATAAAATTACCTCTTTGACACCAGCAGGGTATTGCCAGACAAATATAAATTAATAACCAAATTTTGAGAACTAGCCATGTCCTTGACAAAATTCTGTTTACATGCGTTATGTCCTTCACATGCTGGTAATCATATAAAAGGCATTTTAATGCCTTAATTCCAATCTGACTTAGCTCTTCCTTTGTACAGTTTTCGGATCCTTTCAATGCTTCTTTTGGAATATCCTCTAATTCATCCTTCTCGGTATAATTCAGTATCTTGCCATGTTTTATGTTGTATTCCAGCTGTTGTTCATATTCCATTTTGAACTTCTCATAATCGTATAACTCTTCATCGGGACTTTCGGTATCTGCAAGAGTAGATCTCCCTTTCAGAGTTAAAGATTGATCGAGAATATTTTTGATATTTTCACTTGTAGTTTTTTGACCATATTCATACATGTCATATTGCATATGTATCTCTTGTGTTTTCTCAAAGTATTCTGTTGTTTCTGCTTCACCAGTTACAATATCCCTATCTTTCATGACTTGGAAAAAATCCATTTCTTTATTTAATGTTGTTTCATAATTGTTCACTATTTCTTCACGTTTTATTCTAATACTTTTTATATTTTGTATACTTTTGTCTATTAATTTAGTAAAAAATATTTTTTGTATATTTATTCTCTCTTTATTTTTATTAATATAAGCGATTTACGATTAATATAAGCATACATATTAAAGATAAATCTGTAGTAATAGTTGTACCATTGTAATTCTGTAATCGTAGTCTTCCTAAATTCTGTATACTTCTCTTGCTGTTATAAAAACTTGTATGGTTAATTGTCTTAATTGATGTTGCATAGGCAATTGTCGTCTGCTTCATAGTCTTGAAGAAAGAGAGAGAGAGAGAAATACTAATTTAAAAGCATAGATTTAATAATTTAAAAAAAAATATGAAAACCAGTAACACAATTTGTACTTTATCTAATTCATGCTTAAAACCAGCAATAAATGGTTTGTCTTCTTGCAAATTAAATATTTCTTTTGCATATGGTTGCATGTAAAAAAATACATTTGAATATTGTTTTTCATTTTCAGCATTATGTTCGTTGTAATATTTTACATGAGAATGTAACGATTTGTATCTTTTTTCATCTTCTGCGAGAGGTTTTAAATCTGTAAGATCTGCTGACTGAATCATTTCATTTTCACTCTCTTCATCATAATTCATAACATCTAATGCAATGTCAAAAACTTTTGCATCTTGTACATCAACCTATAATAGATAATTCTTTATTACAATTTTAACCAAAATATTATAATATATCACATATTATAATATAACACATCAATTATGGAGTACAAAATATTTGCATCAAATATTTAACTGTATGAGAAAGTGCTTGCAAGATACAAATCTTGATTATTAACAGAATCACAGTTGTCTTTTGATATGACATTTTAAACTTTTTGTAATATATATATATATATATTATTCACAAACATGTTATGTTTGTTAGATGTTCCATATGGAAAATACGCAAGTAGACGGCGAGATTCGATTTTCAGAAGCGTTTTACACATTTAAGCAGGATATATCTAAATACTAAGTGCTTGCAAGATACAAATCTTGATTATTAACAGAATCACAGTTGTCTTTTGATATGACATTTTAAACTTTTTGTAATATATATATATATTATTCACAAACATGTTATGTTTGTTAGATGTTCCATATGGAAAATACGCAAGTAGACGGCGAGATTCGATTTTCAGAAGCGTTTTACACATTTAAGCAGGATATATCTAAATACTTTTATACTTCAAATATAACAGACTTCTCTAAAAAAAATTCAGGAACTTCCACATTAGAGGTAAGATTCTATATACATATAATTTTATTGGCTCAGTGCTAGATATAAGTGTCACGATATATTTGCAGACCATAAGATTGATTACACAAGAAGCTGTACAATCCTCTAAGCACATCAAGCAACTCGAAACATTTCTAGCATCTCAGGAATTACATTTACGAATGTTAAATACAGATATAAATAGCAAAAAAATGTTAACTTTTAGCGTGCTCGACTTGAGTTTGACTATCGGCAAAACTCATCAAATCTCGAGTAATCTTTGCGATGTAGCCATGAAATATTTAAAATCACACGAAACGTTTGATGGCATAGAATATGCGAATTTCTTTTTAAAGATTTATCAATTGTTTTATGACAGTAAGAATAATATGTCTGTAACAAATATACTGTGTGACGCCAGAATTCCGTTGTATATAAAGGAGTGGAAAGAAAGAAACGACATTTGGAGTGATTTTGAGAATAATTATCGCTCATTTCGCAATCTCGAAAGAACTGGGATTGTCGCGATGCAATTTCGTGACAGCAATAATTATGTTTTAGGATTAAAAACGATAAAAAAGATGTCTGATATTTTTAACAGTGATAAAAGATATTTTCAAAATATCTATTCTTATCTGCAGCTTGTATGCACTATTATTCCAGACATCAGTAAGTTTATGTGTCTCTCTCTCTCTGTTCGTTTATTTTAGATTTATTTATTTATCAAACCAATTACGAAATTGGGAATATATTTTGTTTCATATTATTGACTTGTGTATACTAATTTGTTATTATTATGTTTTTAGATGATGCTAACATAGTGACAGTGTTTGATTTATTAAAGACGCCATTGTATCGTTATTTCGGATATCAAATATTCGATTTGAAGATAGAGCCGGACAAGTTTGAAACAGTCGCTTCTAATTTGCAAGTGAACTTAATATACAGTATTCTTGTAAACGCATGTCCGAAAATTTCGTATTATAATGAAAAAAATTATTATAATAATGTTAAGGATTCAGGATGTATCATATTGAACCAAAAACGAGAGGAATCGGTATGCGAATTGATTAAATATATACAGAGTGTTTCAAAGTTAAACGATCAAACTTTGCCAATGTTTGATGAGTAGAAAGAAGAAAAAAAATATTATATAAACATAGATCTGGAAACGTTTTATTATTGTTGTATATATTATATACGTTATATATAAAAAAAAAGAAGTTTGTTTATTTTTCCATTTCAGTGAATGCATCATTGATCCTATCAGTTTCTGTCGCAAATTAATTTTGAAACACTTTATATATATATATATGCATTTTTTTTTTTTAATTAATTAATAATGCATAGTATAGTGTAATTTAGAATATTATCTTTACAGAATGTAAAAAATGTCACAGACCCAAACCAATGCATCTCAGAAATATTGACAGAACTTCTGCAGGTTCTCTATGATGTAAGTTCGGGGCGATCACGTCTGGACAATTCGTGCTTAAGAAATATCTCTAATCATATGGCTGTGCGAGCGGTGTTAAATAAGACGTCAAGTCTCGCTAATCTCGATCTCAGCGAATTGTCTGTAGGAAATGAAACGCTGACATTTTTCTTGAATATTTGGAATGTCATGTTCCTTCACGCAAATTTGGATGTATGGTCCAACGATCCGCCTCTCGGCAACTTAAGGCGTACGGTCTCCTTGATGTCGATCGGCTATATGATTGGTGATCTAGGTCTGGTAACACTCGCCGCTCTGAGATCAAAGTTATTGGGCTATCATGCGAATGATTTGAAATTCTTTATGTCAATCGAGGAACTCAATGAATTAGCATGGCAGGATTTAGATCTTGTACAGAATCCAAGAGTTATCTTCGCTATGGTTAACGAGCTTTATGGCACGCCTGAAATTCGTGTAAGCTACGCTCGATTAATTATTTGATAAGTGCGGACAAATATGATCAATATGCTCGACGTTGTAGGTGTACGAGACTGAGAAGTTAGACGAACACTTGAATGATGCGATGCGCGATTATGTCTCTCATTATTTGTCAACCATATCATCTGATGATGGTGATTTTACGAATAGTCCGACAATGAGACGGAAAATCAGCTTTACTGATGTTATACAAGAACATTATCAGAACGCGTTTACACAAAATACTGACGTCAGCGTCAATAGGAATCTCTTGTCGACGGATGGATTTGAAATATTAAACGAAAATATAGATAATATTACATGCAATTATACATACGAAGTAGTATTAAGATATTCTAAACATGATACATCTAGGGTCAAAACTACCAGAAATACCATGGAACCATCACTTTGGCAAATTCGGACGCTAAGATCTAGTTTACTGCAATACTTGGAACGCCATTGTTGGCTACTCTCTTATCTTGTACAAAGGATGCATAATGAAAATTCGACTATTTTGGAGAATACCTATGATAATATAAAACGTACTGCGTGCCTCGAGAATCTTTTGAATTCTCCATGGATCAATAAATTAAAATTATTATTTAACAACAATCAAACTCTTACCGCTATTCATGATAGCATACCTGTGCATGAATTGTGGCGTTATTTTGAGCAAAGAGGAGAAGATCGTAATATGCAAAATTCTTTAGAGATTGTAAATGCTTTACCTGACAGCGTCGTAAAATACGATACGGAATTACAGCGCTTCAAGGATTTAATTCTAACTTACATACTCTCCAATTTAGATGTTCTATCTGTCACGAAAATGTTGCAATACTTATATCAAATCAAAGATATACATATACTGGTGCAGACAATACTGCACAATATCAACAAATGGCCTATGGATATATGTGAGCATGCATTATATCACGCATTGCAACATGAGCATAGTTACAAATTGCCGGCATATTGCAAGCGTCGAATAAACGGCATCTTGTGCAGAATAACAATATTTCATAAAATGATTCCATATTGTGCGAACAGATCCAACAGTACATGGTACGATATCATGTACTGTACAGAAAAAATCAATTCATTTGAGATTATCAAATCGTTGATTTACACGGATCAGTTCGAATTATGCTTAGAGTGGCTGGAATGTCAAGCATTCTCTTTAAAGATACAATCTCCTATGGTTCAAGATTTTTTGATAGGCCTCTTAAAAAACAAGCAGCAAGACTTTCAGCAAGCTCTAAAAGTATGCAATAATGTGGCTCACAAAAACTGTATCTATATAGCCATATCTGTATGAGTTTTTATCGTTTCAATAATGATTTAATATTTCAATAATGATCTAATGTTTCAATAATGAATATTAATACTTTGATATTTTAGTTTCTTCAAACATTACCGTCGAGCCAATCGGTAAAGATATGCAAAGGAATTCTCAAAAGATTAGAATCCATTAACGCATTGCAGTTTGTCACTAACTATTTACTGGAACACTGCAAAGTAGCAGATCAATCCAAATATAAAAAAATTTTAATCGGTTTGGAAATTTTGAAAATGTTGGAGAGTAAAGACAGAACGCTATATATTCATCTGATAAAAGAACCATTATTAATGCTGGAACAATTATTAATGAATTGTAAAATTGAAAGTATTCAAAAGATTCTAAACACGTTACATGGAAAATTACAGCATGCCGATATAAGCATCGGTAATTTTGACAAAATTATAAGATTTTATGCTAGAAAATCGCTGGATTTTCGTGTATCCATTCAACGTGATGGCATCGAAAGTAAAATCAAAAATATTCCACAATCTAATCTAGAAGCTGAAAATAATGAATTTATTATGCCTGTTAACGTGCCTACAAAAGAAGAATGGGTACCTAATGATAAGGTAATTCTCAAAAACATGCAATAATAATATTACAAGAGATAATATTCTTTTAGTCAGTTTGCATGTGTATCAAGTTTTCTTAAAATTATCCAAAATACACATACCCCTATATTGTTCAGTTATTATATTTATATAATAAAATGTTTGTTTTTAATAGGCAAGAGAATGCAGTTGCTGCAAAGCTGTAATATTTTCCATGTTCAACAGACGACATCATTGTCGACGGTGCGGTCGTGTTGTTTGCGCCATGTGTTCTCAACATCGCATGCAAGTCGTTGGTTATCCTAATTCCGTATTCGTACGCGTGTGCGACGATTGCAAACGTCAAACGGTATTGCAGATGCACGCGATGCAAAGTGTTTCGTCGACATCCAATAGTGAGACATTTGATTGTTGGCGATTGACGAGAGATGAGAGGCACAATCGCACCATAAGAGAGGAGTTCTCGTTCGAGTATGCGCCAAATATTTCATTGTGTCTCACTATCCTTAATCTGCATTCTGATCACAAGATGTATACCAGGTAATAACTTGTAAATTTTCTAATACAGTAATATAAAGAAATTCTACTTGGCAAAAGACAAGTATAATAGACGAGATAACTTGACTAACAATAATATTTATATTATACAGCTTCTTACTAGATCGTTGCGATGAAATGAAGCAATTGCTCCTACCTGTTGGCGGCGGCAGAATAAACCCCGAAGTCGATCATGCAGTGATCATTAAAATGATACGTTCTCTATTGGTCGCGGCTAAGGTGAAATGCGCGAAACTTGGTTTTAACACTGGCCTCACGCACTGCGACCGATTCCTCTCACAAGTGGATCTCATTGCGATTTTGGTCCAGTCCGATTGTTTGGCTCTGATACCTACGAATGATCTAGACGAGCACACGTTGAGAAAATTGCGTGATCTTCTTACTGAGAAGGAACAATGGACATTAGCATTGGATGTTAGTACGAAAGCGGGACTGGATACACAGGGAGTATGGGCCGCGTGGGGTAAGGCCTGTTTGAAGGTAGGACACTTAGATCAGGCGAGAGAGAAGTTTCACCATTGTCTCGACAAAATAGAGTACGAGGATTTTGACGATTGGGTCGTATTATCTTATTCCAAAGAGTTTGAAAAGAGAGAGCCGACGGAAAGCAGCACGATTGTGCTGAAGAAAAAGGAAATTTCGAATGAGAAAAAAAGACAGAATGAAAGTGATGATTATTGGAAAAGAAAAGAATACTCCAAGTGCCGGCCTCTAAAGGATCCACCGTTATTGACGGAACTTTTGCAAATATTAGATAACTTGAGTGTACAACGGTTCCAAATACAACAGTCATCTCAATCTGTATCCGACGCAACGCAAGAAATCTTTCATACACTTCACAACCTCAAAGCTCTTAGCCAAAATCAATTTAATACTAAATATCTGGCTCCTTTTAATCTAACAGTTTACTACCAACAAAGTTTGTATTATCTATTGACATATGGAAGCTACAACTCCATCTTACAGTTCTTTTTGAAGCATAAAGAGTTTGATAAATGCCTGGCATATATATTGGAAAATGATTTAGAGTGTGATTTATTTCTTAATGGAGTTTATTTATATTGTTTGAAGAATGGCGATACCGATAAACTTCACGAAGTGATGAAGACAAAAGATCCTACTTTGTTCATTTGGAAGAAGTATTTAATATTTGTCTGTCATTTCATGGAAAGGAAACAATATTGGCATATTTTATATCAGATACAACTCTTTATGAAAGACTGTATAAGAGCATCGATGACATGCATTCATTTTTATACCAGCGAAGTAAATTCCTATTTAGATTTGCACAACAGGATACATCTATTACAAGACGCTCAAAAACATTTAGAGTCAGAATTACAAATCGAAAGCTTGAGTAAAAAAAGGAAGAGCATAAGCTTTGCTCATAGCAGTCAAAGTATTCTGGCAATGGAGATGGAACCATCGGAAATAGATAGACATATAAACACTATATGCAGACAAATGGAAATCACGAAATTTTTAGCAAATTGTGAAAGAGAAGACAGAGCACCAACGGAATTTTTAAACCTCTTCCCGAACATTGATAACGACGAGTCTCAGACATTTGAATTGCCTACATTGTTTGGCAATCAGCAACAGAAGATACATTTGGCTGTTCTAGCTATATTGTGTGGTCGTGATATTGGAGAAGGATTTGGTATAGCTTTCAGAATAATACAAGGTAACAATATAATATGAATGCAATATAATAAGAATAGTTTAGTCCCAATGCATATCCTATATAATATTAAAATTAGATAAATAGAAAATAATCATGCATAATAAAATATAAATTTGCAAAATTAAAAATATATATTATTAGAGTTAAATTAATGTTTTGTTAATATTGTATTTTTATAGATTATAATCTTCCACAACAGAAAATGTATTCTTTGGCTGGCCATGTGTTGACTTTAAAAAATGACATAGTCGCGATCGAGCAATTGATTAAATGCTGTCGCAGCTCTGGAGCACCTAATGCACATGTAATTTCTGATCATGTTTTGACACATTGTATGAAATTATTATCAAATCGTTTACATAGTGAACAAAATCCGGCTCTCAAAAATCATATAGATATTCTAATCAAATTAATAATCGACACAAAACTTAGGGTAAGATTTACTTATAATTATATCAATATCTATTTATTAAAAGAGAATTTCAATGTATTATTTATATATCTTACAATGCTGTTTCTTTTTCTAGATAAATGCATACATTGAAAGCAAGCAATTAAAGGCTGCATATCTTCTTGCTGTTAAACATTCTAGAACACAAGATATAAAGAGAATCTTGAAAGAATCAGATAGACTTGGCCAAAATGCAATTAAAACAATATGCCTTAAATGGCTACAACAAGAACCAAAGAAATAAGCTTCCAGATTTATATTTTGAAGAAGAATTGAAAATGAGACAATGTATATAACTTCAGGACTGAAGTAAAAATAAATGATTGTTAAGATATTTTATAAATAATATTTAAAGAACTCTTGAGTCTCCTCACTGTAATATTGCATTATAACTTCAGAAACGATGTTGATTATAACTTCAGAAGATATATTTTCTGCAGTTAAATTAAAAGAATGTAAACAAGTATTTTTTATAATTCTGAACGAAAAAGAGAAAGAGATTATAGAAATTGTCTTTCTTATTACATAAAAATTGGAATTTATTAAATTTTCTCTCCTGAGAAACATACATTTTAAATATAAAATGAGTCTAAATATAGCAAATCAGATCTTATCGGAGAATTACACACATTTTATTATTGCTATTAAAAGTTGTTGAAACACTATATAATTACTATTATTATAGTAATATAAATATTAAAATTTGTACATAATATTTGTTACGACCTTAAAAAATTAATTAAATTTGAAATCCTGAATGTGTTATTTTATAATACAATATGTTACTTTTGGATACAAAATTTAAACGGAAAAAAAAAATAGTTAATATAGATGAAACTTGATTATATAATGATAGTATTTGAATACAGTGTATATATAAAATGCAAAGATAAAGGAATGTATACAATGAGCAATATATATATATATATTTCTGAGTCTCTAAATAAAATAAGAAAAGTAAATAAATAAGTAGGAAGAACGGCTATTAGGAGCTGAGCGCTGTAAAGATGCGCAAAAATATTTATTTTTGACACAAAAATTTGCTCTGTGTAATTATTAAATAAATATTGAAGAAAACGAAAAAAAAAAAAAAATTAATTTGTCATCTTTGTTGTATCTATATTACTTTGTTCTCCGCTAATCGCGTCTTGCTGTTGAATCAGTGTGGTTAAAAAAACATTGACATTCGATTGCACGTCTCGTAGATTCTGTAGTAATGTTCTCAGATCATTCTTGTCGGATTGGGTAGTCTCGTGTTGATAGACACATACTCCTTCATCGTATATCTTCACTCCTACACCGGCAACGTTCATCGTGTCACGAAAAAATTTTGGAATTTCGTGTGCACGACGCGCCTTTCGAGAGCACTGAAGTCGATCCCTAATATGGCTATTGATGGAAATTGCGCGCTCTTTTTTAAATTCAAAGAAAAATATGCATAATTTTAGATTCGTAACACATTTATTAATAATCTTTATTCTCTCAATAAAAAAATTTAAACATAATAATTATAATTATTATTATTTAAATATANNNNAACCATACAATTTTTGTTCAAAACGTTTTTCTCTAAAATGCTTAGTAAAATGTTAAAAAAAGGTGTATATATATATATATATATATAAATTATATATATATATATATATATATTATATATTTAACATAATATATAGTTTATACTTAAAATAAAATTCAATTGTGTGGCAAAGTTAAAGTAATAATATAGTATTGCACCAAATCAATAATATAGTATTGCACCAAATCAATAATAAAGTATTGCACCAATTCAATAATAAAGTATTGCACCAAAATAAAATTAAAACAGTGCAATGTTTCGGCAGTCATTATTTGGAACTAAATATTTGATTCAGGTTGCACTGTTTTGTCATTTGCACAAAGGTTTCCAAATTCTTCTGATAAATTAGTTACATCATCGGTGGTTATGTCCCTTACATTCAAAAGATCTTTTATTTTTTGACTCATCTCTTGAGAATTATTTTTCTCGAGTAGTGGGCATAATTGATCGATTAAAAAAGATGAAATACTGAGGGTATTAAAATCAAGATATTTGTAGTATGTCTAAAACAAAAACAGAGTTCTAATTATTTCAAAAATATTTCATGATCTATTATTGTGTAATTATTTCTATATTATTAATGCATATCTGTGTATATTTGGTATAATATATACATACATATATGTATGTGTATATTTTCAATTTTAAAAAAAGTTCAGGATTTTATAAGATACAAAGTAATAAATTGATTGAAAAATGCTCTTAATTCTAATAGATTTGATTTTTCGATCCATGTTTTCACTAAATTTTTTTTACTCGATTTTATGAGATTTATCTTATTAGAACCTGAATCCTTTTTGTAACGTTTTATATACAAATATAAGAGATTATATATATTTCAATATGAACCTTAAACTTATTATTCCGTGGATCTATTGTAAGAGCCTTTAAAAAATATTCTGCTGCATTTGTTATGTTGTTATGGAGAGAATAATAAGTAATTGCAATAGCTAAATTGAGAGCAATTTGTCGCTCTTTGATTAAATGTTCATATTTCTTCAACATTCGCAATAAATGCGGCAAAGGTTCCACCTCTCCAGTTTCCCAACCAAATTGTACATAAGAAAGTTCTGCTACAAAGTTATTACCTTCGGCAGCCTTTTTGAAATAGTTTATAGCTTCCTAAAAATAAATATATCATATATATATATAATTTTTTCCTCTTTTGCAAGAAAGAAGAAAGTAACTCATTATTAAAACTATCTAATGCAGTATTAATAAATGAATATAGAACTGCATATATAAGATAGATATTGGTGTAAGAGTATATTTCTCTAGAGTACTATCATTTAATGATTCTGGATGAAATGATTGGATTTGGTTTAATGGTTACTGAAATAAAAATTCTTGTATAATATATGACTAAATTATATAGCTTGTATTTACCTCTTATTAATACTTCTATTAATACCTCTTATTATTGTTACAATCTTTTAAACAGATTTTAAAAATCAAAATTTAATGTTATCTTTTCTTATGAATTTTTTTTGCGATTATATAATAAAATTAATATCATCATTATGTTATTAAACTGACTTATGTTATCATTTGTTTATTATACTAACCCTATAATCCCCGCATTGCTGGTATAACATTGCAGTGTAATGCAGATATGTAGTATTACTTGGTGCTATTTGATTTACAGCATCTAGACATTCTTTCGCTAACAATGTTTCATCTGAAACATTTGCGCGTAGAAACATAAGAGCTAACTTTAGCAGAACTCTATGATCTGTTGGTTTAGTTTTAACAATTTCCTTAGCGATTTGTAATACTTGTTTTTCATTGTTAGTTTTTCTTATATAATGATCTCTTCCTCTCCTGAATTTATGAAAACTCTCCATACGCATTTGTAAATAATAAATTCCAAATACATCATTCTTAGAAATAGCATATGCTATTTCAAAATGTTCTTTTTCCATATCTGATACTTCGGATGAAAGATTTATTGAACGCCTTTGACGCCTGAGATTCTTTCCAAGAATAAAATGCCATAATGCACAGTCTTGATTTTTTTCTATTGCTTTCTTAGCGATATCAATCGCTTTTTTTATACCGTAATCATTTAAACACGACCATACAACACTTTGACATCCATATAGGGCACCAAGTTCTTCATTATTGAATTTTTCTGTATCATCAATATTTTTTAAAATCTCTTCTAACAGAGTAGGATTTTCTTCAAATTCATATAAAAAAAAACATTTAGTTGCATAAAAAACATGTTCGATTGCCCTTGATGTTCGACATAATTCTTGCCTACAATAATTCTTAATATAATAATAGTAAAAAAAACAAGAAACTTTAAAATATTAACATAAATAAATATTATGCGTCATACCCTTGTTGAATCTCCATTAAAACATCTTCTGCTTTTGAAATATTTTTTTTTGCTTCATCATAATCTGCACTTACTACAGCTTTATAACATTTAAACAAAGATTTTATCAACAGTTCTAAAGGACAAGATGTTTCATCTTCAATTGTATCATTTTCATGATATACATTATAGTTATTGATGTACATTATGGAATGCTTTATCGTACTGTCTTGTATTTCCCAAGTAAATGGGCAGTGTAATTTCAAAAGCTTTACTTTTATACTTATTTCCTCATCTTCTTCATGGGATGCCATGTTCTTGATATAAAATCAATTTATCATAAAAAATGGCATCTATTCATAAAATATTCAAGTTCCTAGATTAGAATTATATGTAAATTATTTTTATATGTAATATGTAAATTACTTTTTAATAAAAAAAAATACTGCTTAATAAAACAATCTAGCAGTTTTAATTACAAATTTTACATACTTATTTTATTTGTTGTTTTGTTCTTTACCTAGCTAGAAGAAAAAAACGGAAAATATATATACACTTAATTCATTTCAAATACAGAAATGGAGAAAAATGTAAAAGTTAAATAAATTGAATGTTCATGTTCAATTGCAATTGATGCAATCTTGTTAAACAATGGCAATATCATAATATATAAATACGATACCTTTTACTTTGTTCTGATATATTCTTTATTTCTTAATAGATTTCCGTTTCTCAAGGGATATAGTACAGATTTCTATTAATATATTAAATAATTACAACCTATCATTTCTAAATGACGTATATAGAGCAAGTGCAATGTGTAAATCCCCGATATGCAGTGATAACAGAACAAATTCTGGTTTCCGGTTTCCGGCTTACCAAATAAAATAAGAAAAGTAAATAAATAAGTAGGAAGAACGGCTATTAGGAGCTGAGCGCTGTAAAGATGCGCAAAAATATTTATTTTTGACACAAAAATTTGCTCTGTGTAATTATTAAATAAATATTTCTGCATACCTTTAATAGCGCTCAGCTTTTCTCTAATAGCTGTTCTGTCTACTTATTTATTTAAAAAAAGTAAAATTTACCAAATATATTTGTACAAATATCTCACTTATTTCATATTAAACGATTTCTTTTAATTCAATATATTAACTGCAATAAAAACCCATAATTTTCAATATTGAATTTTAAATATTTTATGTCAATGATTAGATTTATTTTATTTTAGAAGTGGCATAAATCAAATTTTGACATACAAGAAATTCAAAAGAATTCAGTTAAGCTGATGAGGGTGATATGTCTGAATAATAATCAGAGAATTTTGTTTATGTCACTTCTACGTATTTCATTGTATGCAAAGTATACAATTTAATTGTATTAATATTTCTGTATTACATATAAAACCATGATAAAATGGTATAACATGTATTTCTTTTTTAAAAAAATAAATATATAAATATAAAAAAAGGGAAATAAGTTTTCTACAAACTTCTATTAATTAAAAAAAAAGCTGTATGTGTGGCTGGAATCTAAATTGTAAAGGACAGTGCTGATTGATTATTGTTTATCTTCCATCAATGCTGATAATCTTTCTTCATACTTCTCAGTAAACTTACTATCTATATTCTTAATGGCTGCCAACAAGGAATCCTTCTCACTTTGCGACCAATTGCTACTCCACTCTTTAAAGAGTTTAACGCGACATTGAAACAAGCTCGGTGGTCTATCAGACCCTTCACAATCCATTTTCTCCATTCCAGCAACTAGCCCATTTACAAGCCCTGGAGGGCCACAGTTCTCGAGCAATACTCCCAGGAAATCATTCCGCTGCATTTCAGACCATTCTTGGAACCATTCTATCATGTAACGTAGTTGAGCTTCATTTGACAACATGGTAGACATGTTGCTTGCTTAAAAAAATATAAAGTTGTCAATAGTCAGCTGCAAATTTCAACAAGGATAAAATATGTAGAATTTATATAACTGCTTTTTATATTTATTTTAAATGGAGATAATAACGAAAAATTGCTTTTAACAGCTTTTGAAAAAATGTAAAGGCTATTGCTATATTTTTAAAAATATAGTAATATATATTTTTTTTAAACGCGACTGTCAACTGTCGATTTTTATAATTAAACAAATAGAGAAAAAAAGATATATATAAATATAAAAAATTTTGTCAGGTTAGGAATATTATTTGATGTACAAATGCAACGAAAGTCAAGAAACAAATGGCTTGTCCAGACGATCGACGTAACATTTGCGGAAAATTGTAAATTACCAAAATTATGTTTCAGCCTAGGCAAACTGCGTGCAAACTGCCGTCGTTTCGCTCAATGATTATCGTTCTCGTTAAGAAGCGCGTGTTATCAGGGTTTTAGCCATTTTATCATTGAACACGACGACGATCCGATAAAAATGCTGCGCTCTGGAAGCGAAACAAGTGGAAATACGGGAATACGGGTAATGGCATTCGAACTCCTCGTTATAAAACATCGAAAAGTAATATTTATTAACACACAGACTAATATAGAAAATTGACAACTAGATCGACAACTTGCATTTTTTGGGGTTGACCTCTTCTTCTTTCTCCACGACGGAATCCCGTACAATATCCGAGAAAATTGATCGATTCGTCGTTTCTACGCAAATCGAGCGAATTTTATAGACTACGTGAAGAAGAAAACGAAAAAAAAAAAAAAATTAATTTGTCATCTTTGTTGTATCTATATTACTTTGTTCTCCGCTAATCGCGTATATTAGAAATAGGAATAAAATATTAAATATCAGAAGGAGCAATTTGGAATTATTTTACTTCAAACAAAGGAACGGAATGGTTTAACGCATAATGAAATAAAAAAATAAAAATTAGAAATAATTAATTCATTCCGTTTCCTTGTTTGAAGTAAAATAATTCCAAATTGCTCCTTCTGATATTTAATATTTTATTCCTATTCCTAATATTTTCTCTATTGTGCGCAGGGCCTAAAACACACACAAGCGTGAACCGCATTCACGTGATGCACAGAGCGCTCTGCGCATCACTGGTGTGTGTATATGTGTAGTGTGTGTGTATAATTTGTGTAATGGGAATTCCCGAACTTCGTTTTTTTTACCCGTATTGATGTGATTTTAAAGATTCGCGCGGTGAAAATTGAGATGAAAATTGATTGAAGATTAAAATTTGACAAACCAGAAAAAAGAAATTTTAGCTCCCTTTATTCTAATTAGTAAAAAAATTCAATCCTTAATCTTCAATTTATAGTCTAAAGCCTGTATCGATAAATACATCTTCACTTCATTTCTAAATAAATCATTTTCACATATTCTCTTACTTTAGCATAAAGAAGAAAAAAAAGGAATCAGAGAATATTGCATAGACTCTGACTATCTACGTTACAATCAAACAAGAAGAGACAACTTATTCATCCCAAGGACGGAAATCCAAACAAGAAATAATAATAATAATTGTTTTCTGATTTTATATAATAATTCCAAAGAAAAGAACAGCCTCTCTTTCTCATCTATACTGCAACTTTTCCAACTACTAAAATCAATTCAAAATAATTCCCTCCTTTCTCTATAAAATCTGCTTACAATCAGAAATAGTTTTGACATATACACATTTATTATAAATTTTGTTCATACTATATCTCAGGTTTAATATATGTGTGTGTATATATGTGTAAAAGTCAGAAAGATTATCAGAATGGATTCTCTTTAATTATTCAGAATACACAGAAAATGTCTTAATGTCTTTATACAATCAATCCAGATAAAGAACAAATATATTTATTTATAATGTATTTTTTGATTGATAAGTGGTATCACTGGGGATACACTTACTATATATTTATTATTTGTAATATTTAACCAACTCTTAGTGTAATATTTTATCTCATTAGAGAAAATCCATAAAAGAAAAAAGAAATGAAAATGTGAAACGTCTGTGCTTGAACTTTTGAATAACTTAATTCCAGATTGGAAGTATAAAAGAAAGAATATTGCAATTGTTTAATTATTTATTAATGATAATAATATATATAATTTATTAATGATAAGAATAAGGGAAAATGATAAAAACACACATACACACACATTATTCTATTTATAAATTCTGAATACTTGTAAACGACTAAACACAAAAGATAATGTGTTGCTTTCTAAGAAATCTATAAACATATCTATTGTTATGTTTGAGTTATATATTTCTCTCTCTTTTAAAATATATTATTTTGAAAATAATTATAATATATCTTTTCCCCTTTTTCTCTTTGCTCCACGTCTTCTCAAATATTATTTATTAAATTTATTAAGTAGCCTCAATAAAACAAATTTTGCTCTAACTATGAACTTTATTTATTAATTTGTAAAATAAATTGATTTATAAATATCTTAAAAACTATAAAGGTTATCTTTTTTATTCTTGTATTGAGATTTATATACAAATATTTTGTACACTACTTTAATTATTTTTTTAAATCATTCAACATGCTGCCATAATATCCGTTATTAAGAGAGCTTATAGAAATATGTAAAACTTGTCATAAATAAATATTTTTATTGTACTTACACACAATTAGTAAGAAAAGATTTAAGTTACTTTCAATAATGAGACGTATTCGTGAGTTTTTCAATACATTATAAGATTTCTATTTTATGATAGAAATTTATATTGTTTTTCAAAAAACCTCTACAATTTAAATGTCAATTTAATGTACCTAGAACACCACCCTTCTCTTTGTTTACGGATGTTCCAACATTTTAAAAACTAAAGTTTTTAAAAAAATCACTAAAGACACTAATAATCTTCAAAATAATATTTATTTTGTTTTTATTTTTATCACACTAAGAAAAATTATTTGAAAATTTGTTTTGCACTATCCACAGCTAAAAGGAAAGGGAATGTAATCAGGTACATTCTGAATCATATTAAAATAGCATTCCATCAGTCGGTTGTAGTTATTAATGATTGTGTGTCTAATAAGCTCTCTGTTAAAAAGATTGAATTGTTCATAATCGGTGCACTAATAGTATTTTTCGATCTTTTATTACTAAAGGGGTAAAAGCTATCAATATTCGTATGAAGGGAATAGATACCGATCTTATCGGTATCTACGGGTGAACCGCGATTATCGTTTATATTTATTTTAAGTTGATTGATGTTATTTTGTAATAATCTAATATAAAATTCGATATGTCTTTGCCCACCGTTATGAATCTCAAGTGTTGGTATCCAACGAAAATAGCATTGCGTCCAAAGTTCTAAACTGGAAATAGCATATAAAGGTTTTATAACTGTCCTATTTTCTATCTTCTTGATACTATGAGAAATAAATAAAGGATTATAAAATAACAATATATCCTGATCGTTGAATTGCTCCCGCCAATCCCAAACACTACGAAGTACAAGAGGTGTATTAGGATCCTGAAAAAGTAAGGACATAATATTATAGTTATTTATGTGATAAATCTAGTACATTTTTGGCAGTGAATAATTAAAGATCTAAATAAATAAACAATATTTATTACCATAGCTGCCACTGCTCGATCTCTTTCACAGTTGAAAATAAAAGTGTCAAAAATAGAAATGTGTGCTGCATCCCATAATGTGGTCAAATATGTTTCCGTAAATTCAAATTCTGTTGGATATTGTTGATATGATTGCCAAACGCAATCGAGGTATAAAAGAAATAATGGAGACTATATTAATAAAAAATAATTTGTTAGTTAACATGTTTTAAGCATCTTAAGCGTTTATAAAAATAAATGTGATATTATGAATACCTTTCCTGAATTAGATTTAACGATATGACCTAATCTATCACAAAATGGATGGCCTCCAGCAATCCATTCTTTTTGTAATAATGATTGAAAACCGGTTATAGTACGAAAGTAAGGATCTAATAACAGTTGTGCTAAACTTGATATAACACAGCATAAATCTCTACCAGCACCTTCTAAAAAAGATTTCTGTTATAGATCATTAGTTTCATATCTTAGATAATTATCTTTATGGTTTAGCAAAATATTAATTCTTAATACAATGTTAGTGTTTTGCGTGTTAACATATATATAGATTGTTCTATTACAATATTCATTACTATTATTAATAATACAAAAAATTGTTTACATCATAATACTGGATTATTTTAAACTCTACCTTGTAAGATGACAGAAATTCCTAAATTAAGACGTTCACAGACTTCAACTGCCTTTTGTAGACAATACGATATATATTTAAGCCATTTTGTATTCTCTAATAATGAATAAAAATTATTATCTTGAATCCAGAATTGTCTGATATTTTCTGAAATATATACACATATACATATAAATACATGCACACACATTGTGTATATATACAGGGTAGGCCATTTTAATGTATTCACTGAAATATCTTAAAATCTGTAAGTTTAAGACAAAAATGTTTTAGACAAAAGTTGTATGATTCACAGG
>NW_021850674.1:94823-99043 GCF_003651465.1 Formica exsecta
AATATATAATGTATTATTAAACTATATTTAGAAACTTCAAAAAATCACACATTTATACAATGTAATTTAAATTTTACCTGGTGCACATAAGCTAATAAATTTAGTAAAACTTGTTGCTATTAACTTAACATTAATTTCTTTATTCAATTCAATAACAACTGGCGGCATCTTTTGAGGATGGCTTTTACGAACATTTTCAAACATAATATTTTCCTGTATTCTCTCTGTTATCGTTGGCACCAATTCAGACATTTTTACTAATGCTGCACCATGTGAGTTTGTCCAGGACCATACTGGTGGTCTATTACCTTGAAAATGTCGAGCTGCATCTGTCAACTGGCTATCAGTCACAGATGCAGGCACAACTATGTATTGCGACAAACTGCAAATAAACAATACATAATAAAAATTAAAAAAAAATTTGTGTTTTAAATGTTATAAATGTAATTATATAAATATATTCAATGTAAGACAGATGATCAAGCTACCTAGGACAAAGTTGAAATTTGGCATTAACCATTGATAACCTCCAACCTTTCCTTATTTCATCGCTAACAAGTATTCTATTCAATTCATTTTGCCAATCCAAAATATCTCGAAATAACTGAACATTTTTGTCAAGGCTACTATAATAAGCTTCTCTATAATATGAATAAAACAAAAATTAATTTTAAGCTAAATATTATATAAAATTTCTTGTGAATCCTGGTGGAAATAATTTTACAACTTTTCATGCGAAAATTATGCAAAAAGAATCATTTTTTTTGTTATAATTAAAATTTTTTAGATTTTTTCTACGATTTGGGCTATGTTTGTAATTTTTTATAAATTTATATAAATAGTTTGATTTTCTACAACTACATTATATAGTTTAGTTATAACAATTTCTACAACTTATTACATTGCTCATAAAAATGTTTGTACAAAGTTCTAGAAACTTATAAAAATTTGTAAATATTTTTTACAATTCGTTATAACTTACTTATAAATTTCTACAATTTCTACAAATTTGAAAAAAATTGTAATATGTTGTCAAAAATTTTAATTTTTCATACAGGTATGTAAATTGCTATAAAATTATTTCTACCAGGGAATTCTTTGTTACAATTGTAATGCAATTATATATTCTATGCTTAATATATGATACTAACTTGTAATCATAGGCAAACAATAGCTGGTGTCTGCTAGGAAAAGCATGATGTAGTAATGCAGTCAAGAGATTCTTAAAAAAAAATTTGTGTTTTAAATGTTATAAATGTAATTATATAAATATATTCAATGTAAGACAGATGATCAAGCTACCTAGGACAAAGTTGAAATTTGGCATTAACCATTGATAACCTCCAACCTTTCCTTATTTCATCGCTAACAAGTATTCTATTCAATTCATTTTGCCAATCCAAAATATCTCGAAATAACTGAACATTTTTGTCAAGGCTACTATAATAAGCTTCTCTATAATATGAATAAAACAAAAATTAATTTTAAGCTAAATATTATATAAAATTTCTTGTGAATCCTGGTGGAAATAATTTTACAACTTTTCATGCGAAAATTATGCAAAAAGAATCATTTTTTTTGTTATAATTAAAATTTTTTAGATTTTTTCTACGATTTGGGCTATGTTTGTAATTTTTTATAAATTTATATAAATAGTTTGATTTTCTACAACTACATTATATAGTTTAGTTATAACAATTTCTACAACTTATTACATTGCTCATAAAAATGTTTGTACAAAGTTCTAGAAACTTATAAAAATTTGTAAATATTTTTTACAATTCGTTATAACTTACTTATAAATTTCTACAATTTCTACAAATTTGAAAAAAATTGTAATATGTTGTCAAAAATTTTAATTTTTCATACAGGTATGTAAATTGCTATAAAATTATTTCTACCAGGGAATTCTTTGTTACAATTGTAATGCAATTATATATTCTATGCTTAATATATGATACTAACTTGTAATCATAGGCAAACAATAGCTGGTGTCTGCTAGGAAAAGCATGATGTAGTAATGCAGTCAAGAGATTCTTACCATGTCCAATAGGTGAAAATTTAAAAGAAAAGGACCATGTCCTTAGATTCTGTAAGTTATAACATAATACATATACAAAAGTCATATTACAACCATGTGCAGCTGATATATAACAAAATTGTTTTAATTTTAAAATAAATGTTAAG
Organism: Formica exsecta; assembly: GCF_003651465.1. NCBI lineage: Eukaryota > Metazoa > Arthropoda > Insecta > Hymenoptera > Formicidae > Formica > Formica exsecta. The sequence goes on from NW_021850674.1 coordinate 97,011, forward strand.
TAATATACATAAAGAAAACAAAATTTTGATATTTAGTTATATTTTTCATTTATGGTGTGAGATCTTAATATTAATTGAAGAGTTAATTTACATTAATTCGTTATATCATAAAATGAAAAAAAACTCACTTTGCAAATAATAAATATTCCTTTTACTTTTGATGGTACTGTATTTCCAGAGACTAGTTTTCTTTTCTTATCACCTACCATTACATAGATCTCATCGATATTTGTCAAACATGTATCAGTATATCCATATAAATGGTTTTGTTGATGAGTAGTATCCTATAATAGAGATTATTCAATATTTTATAAGTTATGCTTAGACATTGGTCCTTTAATAATAAATAATTATAAAATTAATGGTTGTTACCTCCCCATTTGAGTCATCGCTGGTAATAAATGTAAGTTTGAAATTAGTCACTGACAAAATACCAGATATACCTTGTTTTAGATCACTGACAGGTGAAAACATAAGGACACTTTGTGCTTCGGCAATAAGAACTTCTCCTGGTAATAGCTTTATACTATTTTCAATTAATGAATTACGTCGACTGGAGCTAAAAGTCTGCAGAAAATGTTGATTAATTAGTTCTAATTTCATAAATTAAGACATTTAAATGAATTCACACACATATATAAACAATAAAAAAATGTCAATTGCAAGAGTCGAAATATTTACATAAATAAATATAATTGCAATTACCTGCATCTTGTGCTCTTCCAATTCCACATAACTAATAAAATTGTTACTATTTTTATTTTCCATAATAATTATCCAACATCAATATCTTAATATCTTAACAAAAATTAAAAAATTTGCAGTTTTACTATGGATCATACATAGATAATAGTAACAAATATTGAAATAATTCTATGTTTAATGTTGTTCTTGTCATTTCCATTACCGCAATGTATGAAATAATACAAAAAATAAATGATTAGCAAATATCAAAACTTTTATATATGCACGAGTTGACATACATAAAAAAGTTGTGATAAAATATAATAAGATATAACGTAAATAAACAATGTGCAAGGAATACAAATGTAAGAATCTCCAATGCACGTAAATAAAATATCGATATGAATCGCAATGTGTGTGGAAATTCTCTTTATATTTTATTTTCAATGTCGATTAGCTTTTCTATGTATATACTTCGCCACAAACTTCTATGTATTATACTAGATCGCTAACATGGCTAATTAGTCTCATATGATGAAATCATTGGTGAACCGAAATGTGATGTGATGCAAAGACAGCCATTTTCAATTGGGCAAAATGTCATACCGGGTGTCGCAAAATTCAATATGCCATGTCTCTTGATACCACGTGAACACATGTATGTACAATCAGGGTCAGAAATATATAATATACCTATATATATTATATATATAATCTGATATATATATATATAATTTGTAAAAAATTATCTTAAATTTATGCTTTTATTTTAAACAAACAATAATGTGTTTCAAGACAAAAATAAAAGTGCAATAAGTACGTGTGGGCTCTTCTTTTATTTTTATTAATATAGTTCTACACAAGGAAATATATATTAACTTATTTCACCAAGTGGGTAAAATAAAAAATACAATACATATGTCTCGCGCGCGTTGCTTTCTTTTTCATAGTCTTACACGCGAGAAAAAGATAAGAAACGAGTAATATAAATATTATAAAATCTACAGACAGCATTCGTTACGGCGAGATACTAAATACATAAAGTTTGGTTTCCTTTCTGGCTAATATAATAGCTCGCACACAATATTTTACAATAAAATACAACTTTTATTTAACGCGTAAATCATATTTTGCTATACGTTTTTAATAAATATTGCAAATAATGCGTTATAATTATAAAAATGTGTATGAAACAGAGGAAAAGAGAAAGAGGAAGGACAGGGTGAAGGAGAGGGCAAAGGAGAAAGGGAAAGAAGAGGGAGAGGAAAAAAGGGAAAGATATAGGAGAGGAAAGGAGAAGAGGTGGAGGAGAAAATGAGAAGGGGAAGGAAAGAAGAAAAAAGGGAAAG
>NW_021850674.1:101306-142670 GCF_003651465.1 Formica exsecta
AAAGAGAGAGAAAGAGAAAGCTAATCTATTATGCAAAGTGATGAATAATATAATCTTACTGTCATATACCAATAAAGATTAACAATAGAGTAAAACGCTGTGTTTTTTCGACCCTCTATAACCCAATTACTATAGCATTTTTTAACGTACGCCTTGTTCTATAAATAATTAAGTAATTGACATCATACGCTGTTATTTTTTGATTTTATTTTTAGGCAAAATTATCTACAAAAAAAGAAATTAATTATTAATTAATCATTATTCTCTAGAAGACAACTTGAAATAATATTTTTTCGGTATTATAACAGTTTGCTTAATTCTCTGCGTACCATTGCAAAAATAGTACAAAATAATATTATTCAAAATAATGTTATTTTATACTACCTTCAAATACAAAAAAAATGCTTGGATTATACAGGGCAAAAAAAAGATAACTGTCAATTTATATAAAAAATGCTAGTCATGTTCGGACAATCTGTATACATAAAATGTATGGTCTATTGTCGTACAGAATGCCATATATTTCAATATTTGATAAAAACAATATCTGTGTAATATCGTTATTTTTATATGTGAAACGATAAATTGGTTAATATTCTTTTTTAGTAGCCCCATAAAATATGTATAATATAAATAATGATAGACTTGCAAATCAATTGGGATCATTGGGAATATCTTGGATAATTCTTTACAAAAACGTACATAGCACACGCATGCACGGATCACGAATTTATTTATTTATTTATTTATTATCTTGATCTTGATAAATGTATATTGTGTAAAGGGTTTATTTTTAAGTAATATATACTTGAAATCAGACAGCGCTCTTTCTTATAGTTACTGAGATATTTTAAGTTAAAGATACACATGGCTAAGACTAAGGCTGAGAAGAACGTCTCTAAAGTTATATATAGGGTGTCCGAAGTATGTTGTAAAATGTCATAAAATATCTCAAAAACTGTAAAGGAGATTAGAGGAGAACTCTTTACAACATAGATCAAGATCAAGGTGATCGGTAATGTTAATAAGTTTTTGTAAAGAATTTTTCTATATATTTAAAATAGATTCGAAAAGTAGACCAAAACTGAGTTATTTATAAAGAAATCAATGCTATATACAGGAATGACAATTCCTTTCGTATATCGATGCATCGATCGCCGAAAAATGACGAGACAATAATATATGAACAATCGATATTTCTCACCTTTAAACCCTTATAAGCAATAATAACGGAAGATAGGCTGATTATTGAATTCTATCGATAAGTACAGTGGTACGTCCATTTCGTATCTCTTTCGATTGCCATTGTAGTTCACTCTAAATTCCATTTCACTTGCGTTTACTTTTTAGTACGGACAACAGTGCATTATATATACGATACAATTGTTTACGACAATAATACTAACCGTTTCTTAGTATAACATTTCTTCTTCCATTTAGAATAAGACTATTAGGTCTATAATAGTCATCTTATAATGATAGTTATTTATTATATAGTATAGAGGGAGAGAGCAAATATAAAGGTATTTAAAGTACAATTGTGTGATGTTTCTCAAATGTCGCGCGATATCTTCGTTTCCTTATTCAATTATGTTTGTGAATAATCCAACCTTTTAATTTAATTTTGCAAATTTTTACGAATTTTCTATAAATTTTAAAAAGTAAGTTAGAAAGATGTGCACACCAACATAAAACTACAATCAGTGAAATTATAGCAATTTGTTCGAGTCTTTTGATCATTAAGTAATATTATATCGTACTTAAGCTACTGGCATAGTATCCTGAGACAGTTGTCTTCTTGTACCAATCCTTATGATGATTTTCTCATGGTTGTCTTTTTAATAAATGTATGTATAAATGTATATATCTTTCTTATATTTTAAAATGTACACATTTAATTGTTTCAAAGCGCGTTTCGAATAATTTAAATTTAAATAATTAAATTCTCTCCTTGATTTATATATCAATGAATAACTAAAACTATAAAAAACCGATAGCAAAAAATCATTTAATCATAGCTATTAATTACAAAACGCTATGTACTTGTCCGAAATAAAATTGTCCCATTTGATTTTACGTCTTGCATCCTCTGCGCCTTATACACTCATTATATAAAAGTAATGAAAGCATTGCAATTCGTGACATATACGTCACGATATTTAAAACCTAATTCATATATATAAAAAATAATTTATGATTGATCTTGACTCAATGATAATATTTCCTCGTCTTCATTTTCTTTATAACATTTTTCTTAATTTCGATACATTATACTTAAACGTATTTAAGTGTCATTTTTTTTTATATATTAAGTAATCGTCAAACCGTAATAACTTTTTTTCCCTATATTTCGCACTGGCATTATCAAATGATCCGCGCTAAGAGAGGTTGTATTAATTGATAATTATGACTTCGCGCGCGCGATCAAGAAATGAACGAATATAAATTGTCAAAGGACAATAGTTTCTCATTCTATTTTCAGTTGGAGTACATTCGATATACACACGATACATATTCCTGCCGCGTATCTTTGATACAACGAGGCACCACGTATACCCTATAGCGCGTACAGGTGAGTGCAATAACTTTTCTTAATAACTATTATTATCAGCAAGAGCTCTCTCGCAACACATTACACGATTATTCTATTATTCACACGCCAAATAATATCATGTATAATTAGTGCATTATGACGTAATAGAAAACTAGTCATAAGGCATCGAATCGATTCACGCTGTATCTAATTTGCGTCTTGTTAACGTCGCAAACGGAATAGTCACGCGAGGCGATAAACACTCTTCCGAAAGCGAAAAATCGATCGAGCAATTTTGTAAATTATAAACTTCAACTTTATTATTGAATTCCCGCGAAAAAACTATCATTTATCTATATATGCGGTACATTGACGTAAACTATAATCTCGTTATGTGTGTATGTAATATATTATTATCAAGGAGTTTGTTCATCTTAATGAAGATACTAATTACATAAAACTTGAATACTACATTCTTTGTGTTATAATATATTCGCAGTTAAAATTTCGCACAATTAATCTGCATAGTTTGTGAGAAACTCAAAGTTAAAAAACGCGATTTTTACATATGTCTTTACGAGTCAGAGCAAGACAAATATACGCAATGACAATTATTACGTTGTAACATTTACGTTGTAAAACTCATCATTGTAAACTTTACAAACGCTCAAATCAAAAAGCTTCGTAAAAAAAAAAAAAAAAAAAAAAAGGAAAACATGAATGATAACATTCATTACGTCGCATGTTTTTGTATAACAGCTGAAAAACTATTGTTTTCTACATAGAATCGTTGGAAATAAGGGCGCAATGGTGAACAAACTCCTTAAGATACTTCTCGCGCGAGACTAATTAAGAATCGTAAAAATCGCGCAGCTATTCCGATTATTAACGATGATTATATTTATATGTTCGCAGCTACTGTTTTTACTTCTAAAGTCGAGAATATGTATAATACATTAAATAGTTTATATTTTATTGCTAGTTAATTTGACTGAGATTCCAATTTTTTGTTATATAAAATGCGAAGATATTCTTGTCTCACGATGAAAAAAATGACAACTATCGAAAGAAATAGATATGGCATCGCAAAACGGGCTTAACAATCGTCAAGTGCGTAAAATATTTACAATAATTTACGAATAATAATTCATTTCTTCGTTAAGAATGCATTATAAATTATTACATATAAATTCTTAAAAATCAGAAAATTATAATAATACACTGTTGCATTTCTTTCATAAAGAAAATTGACTGTATTATACATATACATATACATATCATACATACATACATACATACATACACACGTATTCATACATACACACATACATACAAACATACATACATGCATGCATGCATGCATACATACATACACACATACATACATATAGATATACATACGTAGATATATAAGTGTATGTATATGTATATATATATATATATACATACATACATATACATACACTTATATATCTACGTATGTATATCTATATGTATGTATGTGTGTATGTATGTATGCATGCATGCATGCATGTATGTATGTTTGTATGTATGTGTGTATGTATGAATACGTGTGTATGTATGTATGTATGTATGTATGATATGTATATGTATAAAAACGCATTGTTATGACAATATATTACTTGTTTGAGACTCATATACTGTGTAATGTTAGATATATGTAATTATATTGCACGACAAATACCGCGTGATAATTTTCCACTTTTCCAGTTCGAAGATCAAACACGAGTACTAATTTTCTGCAAAGTACATCACACAAATATCTGACTATATATGTTAGGCTTGGAAAATTAAATTTCAAATTATTGGATAGCTATGTTTTAGAGATTGGCAATATTCATTAGTCAACGCGATGATTCGCATCAAAATGCGTTCTTAATAATAAAAAAGCAGATGGAGAATGAAAAAGTAGGTAGTAAAAATATGTAAAAATATGTAAAAATACGAGCTTAACATATATATACACATATATAATATATGGATGCGCATGCGCGCATATGTATGTATATATCTATGTGTATATGTATATACTAAATTGATCGTTTTTCAAGTATGTATTTTGGGTACATACCACTTTTATTTAGGTTCCGTAAGTGTTAAATAAATCTACGAATCATACGATGATGATCCATGATCGTGGGCTGGACTCGGCGGCGTCGATGGATTTGAGCTGTTGTTCGAAGCTATCGAATGTCTAGGGCTGCCTCCAGATGGATGCTCCTGTATATAAAAAATGCATGTATATATGAAAAGTATCTAGCTGTAATTTTAGACAGCGTTTCCGAGGTTTATATCCTAATTTTATAAATGTATTCTATAGATTTTTGTTCTTTGTAACTAAACTTTTTGCACTTCTTGTTTTTTCTCTCCAAATTCTAAATATATTTCTATCTCATTTTTAGCATACACAAGTGCAAGAAATTCAGTATAAAGACTTTCAGTATAAAACCTTATATTAAATATAAATAGTATAAACTTTTTTGCTCTTTTATTGGATTATTTTGAATTTGAAGATGGAGACTATAATGGCAGAACAATCACAAGTGCAAAGAAATATAAATTTCTCAAGACAGGGAATGATGGAGATTATTTAAATAAATAATAAATTTTTCGCCAAGAAACAACAGAAAAGAAAATAAAAATATATATATTATATCATATATACACATATGTACATACATACATGACACACATATAGGCATACAAGCACACGTATTATATTTGCAAAACTTATTATAAAGGTCGAGAAACATGTAAATTTGTGATAATTCAATAGATAGAGTTGTTCTTTATCTTGTGACAATAATGATGACAATAATTACAACGTAACTAGTAACTTATCAATATAAAAAATAACAAGATTAACATACCTTGTTATGTAACGATGCGATACTGCCAAGAGAGAGTGGAGTATGTGAACGCAAATGTATCGATTCAGAATCAATTTGGTCCACTGGAGTGCGTGGTAAAGAAGGTGGCGTGGCCGTTGGTCGTGGTGGTGCAGGACCTCTTCGTGATGTTGTTGAACCTATGTATATTTCATTTAATCATATTTAATGAAAATGAAAAATATATGTTCTCCACACAAACACACAAACACATATGCGCACTTTTATTTACACTTTTACTTTCTCTCTCTTCCCCTCTTGCTATTTATAATATTAAAAGTTCATAACAATATAGTTTACCAAAGCTACATAAACTTCATAGCTATAGCTACATACGTTCCATAGCTGTAAAATGCATTGTACAAATTTACCATTGTGCGGCGAATACCCAGAATTTCTCGACATATGCGAGCTCAGGCGACGTGTATCGGAAGGAGGATGCCTAGGAGGCAATGGCGCTGGTTTGTTTGGTGTTTGCAGCGTAGAATCATATAGCTGCAAAAAAAGTTGAGTAAAATGAAAATTTGATAGATTTATGCTTTAATATTAAAATTAAAATGTAAGAAAAATTAAAATGAAAGAATTATCGTCCTATTTATTAAATAAGCAGCAATATTTTCATATTACTTACTCTTTGCTGACTACTGTGAAGATGAGAACTACTATGATGGCTCGTATGTTGTTGATCAGCAGTTTCTAATGTCGTGGGTAAATCTAATAAACGTTGTATCTGTAATTTAAAAATGTATATGAAATATGATAAACATGTACATGTATATATAAAAGTAGAGTTAATAAACAACATAAAACGATTAAAATATCTAGTGATTTTTTATATTAATTTGTCCACATACATAGCATAGAATAAGAGAAGCATTGATTAAAGAACTTTCTAAATGAGTTCTTTTATGTACCTGTATCCCATTTCCTGGACCCATATGGCTGATATGATTGAAATTTGTGGGTGCAGAAATCATTTTCGAACGTCTGTCCGTAGGGCGAACGGTTCTATTGCCTTCTCTCAGTGAAAACCGTCGCCGTGGTCTTGTCATTTGTCTACCACTCGTATCTAATGGTGTCAAATTTAGTAGTTCTCCTAACGCAATGTATAATATTGTTAAATAATAATTAATTAATCCAATAATGTGAAAATTGGATAGTATATAAATGTGGCAAAATTTGAGATGTATGTTATGTATAAAATATACTTACGCTGACGTAAATTGCTAAGATAAATAACATATGGCATGTCATTTATTATGCAAGACGTAAGAGAGCCCGAAATATTTAATGGTCGGGCTCGTTTCACATTAAGCGTTTGTAACCAGTCTCCAGAGGTACAATCAAACAAATCAATATGAGTCTCGCTATACACTAATAAATATCCTTCGCAATAACCTGAAATTCGCGAGAATAATAAAATCAATGAGAATAATGAGAAAACTTATTTACAACTTTGATATTCAAATTTAACATTTAATAGGATTAATATGATTATATATAGTTATTGATATTGGTTAGTCGATACTTACTAACTGCCGTAGGAACTGCAGGATACATTATCTCTCGGTCTCGACTCTTTCTTCCTTGACTGTCGACATATACCGCTAACGTATGGAAGACTAATAAGAATTCACCCCGTGCTAATTCGATACAACGTAATGCATCCACGGCACTATAGGTAAGAAAACCTAAGAGTGTATTCTCAGCGTGGACCAAAGCTGAAGAAAGTATAAAAATATTCGATGAAGATAATATACAGATTGCTATAAAATAAGAGTAAGTTTAATAAAGAAAAAGCTTTCGTTTTATATTCTACTTACAAATAGGATGATGATCTCCCAAAATGCTGTAAATAGAAAAACCAGATGGATAGCCAACACACAAGCGACCTTCGGAAAGAATTTGCAGGGTTTGTGCATGACATGGTAACATTAATTCACGTAAACGTTTATGTCTTGTTTTGGTACGTGTTATTTCATAGATGATGATTTGAGATGCATTCTACAACAAGAATAAAACGCATGGCGTTACATACGATATATCAAAATAAATCAGTTGTCGTAAAAAATCGTTAAAAATATTCTATAATCGCCTTCTTACTTGTTTCTTTATTGCAACGCATAAGCAATAATTAAGCGGATTTCGGCGCACTACTCCAGTTGTTAATGTAATGCATCCTTTAGTCTCCGCGACTTTAATCCATTCGACTTCGTCTCCATCCAAGGCACGTACTGGAACCAGCCGTACATGACGTTGTTTTCCGCTTAATACAACAATCAATTGTTCTTCAATAACATATTCGAGAAGATATATTTTTTTTCCTTCTCCGACTCTTGCAATTTCTGCAATGTATCATAATTTGCACTTAATTTATATAAGATACAATCGTTTATACTGCTACTTATGAATACTTTTTATAAATAAAAAATGTCTTTCATATATATACCTTCTACAGAGAAATATTGTATTATAATTTTGTATAGTAAAAGTCTATAATACAAAATATCTGAGATAACTTACCACTACGATCTAAATCTAAACAGAAGAGACCTTCTTCTGTACCAATGACTAGACGATCTGGATCAATAATTGCTCCTGACATCACATTTTTTATGAATGCCAAGGTATTGTCCAACAGTTCTTTCGCTCTAAAAATCTATAGCAAAAGAGAAAAATATGAATTAATAAAGTGTTAATATCTTATATTTGCAAAAAATATGATTAAAAAAAATTTTCTTAATGACAAGTTTTTGAAGATATAAAAAGAGAAATGTTTATTACAGATGTAATTAAGTATATACCGTTGTGTTTGGAAGATTGTTCCTCTTTAAAATCCTATGAAGCTCGCTTAAAGCTACTACCCATTTTGTCTTTTCGCTCTCTGTATCTGCCAACATTAACGTATGATTTCTCAATCCAGGAGGCTCCAATAGCGACGTTGTTATCTAAATTAAAATAAAAACTATTTATTCCATGCAAAATATAATGCACAATAAACTTTCAAATGCCTAAATTGAGAACAAAATTATCGCGTAAAATAAAAACAATGGGCTTAAATTGTCAAAGTATTATAGTCAAGTAATACTACAGTCAGAATAATATGATTAAATTAATCAGAATTTATCAATTAATATGCAGATGTATAATTTATTGATTATTTTTACTATTACACGAACACAAACGTTCTTATTTTACATTCCCAATCTACAATTTTAACTAAGAAATAAGAAAAATCCAAAATTTCTGCAAGTTGATTGATTTGGAAAAATACGATAAAAATAGGAATCTATTGTATAATTACAATAAAAATATCAAGGAAATTTTACCCTAAATATACACGGAATATCCTTCTTTGTAGCGTGTATTACATCAGAATCACGAACCGAGCTCACGCTAAATTCTTCGTCTCGCATATCTAGTACTTGCGAAACATATACAGATGGCAAAGCATTGCGATCTGGTGAAATATCATAGAGAAATAATTTAAAGTCGCAAACTACAACGAATTGACGAACCCAACCCTTCTTGACACCACCCATTTTTGGCACTTTGACATATCCTTCATATGCAGTTCCTATCCCTCTTGTAGGATCGATCCCCAATGGTCGTTTGGCTAAAACAATATGTCGCAAAATGTAAAATAAACACTTACATAACAAGGAATTGAGACGATATTATAAAGATAGAGAAGATGTGACTTAAATAACATATTTTGAATGTAATAAGCTTTTTAAAAATGGAATATTACTTATATAACGAAGAAATGAATATAGGTGCTATTTGAAATCGGCAGCTTTTTAGAAGACATATCTCAAAATAAAATTAAATTGGATCATAAAAATTTGCACAAACTATTTTAGTATTACTTACTTTGATCATGGGGTACAGGACACATTGGAGGTACTTTATCGCAACAAGGCATATGGCATGCAAAGCCACACACTTCGCATACAACTCCTTGCCTAGTTAATCCAACCATTAAAGATGTACAATGATTACACTTTGTGGGTGCCGAGAATGTCCGTACAAGAAACTGGTGTGATTTAGGTTTTGGTTGCAAATTAGTTTGACCATGAGTAGATGAAGACTTGTTCAAAAGTTCATGAGATAGTGGCGATGTTGGATCCTAGAAAGAAAAAGAAAAGAATTAAACTATATATATATGAAGCATATTATTAAATTTTATCCTATTTGTACCTTGTGTTTTGAAAATTAATTTAAGCCTTATTAAAAATATACTTCTATATCAACCCGTTTCTCTAATAGAACGAGGATTATTAATCAACTCGTTTGTAATCTCTTTTTTTAATTCATCAAATGCATGTTAAGATACTTACGATACTAAGTTCAGACAAATTACTTTTGCTGCTTGTAATACTAGGTGCACGATTATCCTCGATGTCACCTTCTACGCTGTCGACGCTTCCATGACGTGTACTACCTGTCTCTTTAAGAAAGTGCTCGAGATATGACATCTGTGATGTAGGACGTTCTAAAACTAAAATAAAAAAACAAAAATGGGTTTAAAATTTTACAATTACAAATATTTATAAAACTTGTAAAACATTTGCGAAAACAGATGTAAGAGAAATAACACAATCATCCTGGTATTAAAAATTCGGCACCTAGTATTAAATGTTTATATGTAATATCTTACCTGAAAATTAATGGTATTTAGCACAACATTTATATAGAATTTATACATGCTTCTCTGCCATCCAAAAAGAGAATAACAGTAGTAATTGTGTGATTTTTAGTATTACATAAGAATAGTAATATCTATGTACAAAAATAGTATATATACCAAAATATACAGATACATTAAACATGCTTCATTATTGCAGATATAATTATTATAATTATTATAATATTATAAAATTGCACTAACAAAAAAATAGCTTAAAAACATTACAAGTTTTAGCTAATATTAATACACAAAGCATAATTCATGCAGCACATATCTATTAATAGTTTAATCAATTAATAAAATAATCAATTAATCAATTATATTATGGAGAAATAATTAAAACTAATCATATCATTAAGGAACAAAATTTACAAAACCTGTCAACACTATCATAACTTAAACAGAAATAACATTGGGCGTACACAATATAATCGTCTTCTTATTATAAGTGTTAAGAGTAGCACAGTGCTATGTTTTGACTAAATATGGAACGACAAAGCGAATAAGATTGTACAAACAGATACACGGTTAAAAATCCTCTTTTCCAGATTTTCTATTAGAGAAAACGGAAAATATAAAGATATAGAAGATATAAAAAATATAGAGATATATATAAAAGATATAGAATAAGAAATAAAAAGATACAACATAGCCCTGTGCTATATAATTAGCAGTAAAATATCCAATCCAAAATCGCTCTCTTTTGCTGCCACATCATTTACCGGGTGGCGATACGATGGCGATGGCATTCTGATTGATGAATGTGTTGACTGGAACGAATCTATTTAATAAGCGACAAGTCGTGATGCGGGGGACACGCATTACTGGTAAGGGTGACGACGGCTGATGTACGATGATACGTTGGGGTTTGGTGCTAACGATGTTTGGAGATTTGCTTGATGTATCGCTGGATGAGACAGCTGTCACAAATATAGTTTGAAGATGAGCAATAAGAGGCCCCACACGCAGCTCGTTACGCCAATAAACAGAGGCACTTTGTAGTCTAGAAATCAGAATCGCATACCGTACTGGAGAATCGAATTATTATACTAGATAGATCCCAGATAACGATCTCTATAATTCGTACATCAATATGAACAAAAGTTTTTAATGCACGTTTAAAATTATAAATTTTTTCGCACATAGCAGATCCACAAAGATATTTTTTGTAATCTAGAAGAGAATTCCAATAACGTTGTGTATTCAACCGATAAATCAGATTATTACATTGAATAACGACTTGAATAACGACGTAATGATAACAATTTAGTGATAATTGTCTTTTACATATATTGATATAACAAATATATAATTATTTTTTCAGTAATATCTTAGAATTTTTTCTATTTGCTAGCTTTTTTTGTATTCTTGAGTAGATTAATGTATTTATAATATGAAAATTAAGATATATTATGATCAGTAAATAAAAAGAGACCACAGTAACTTATAGACTCTCCTTTGGTATTTTAAGCATATTATAAATAAACATCACATATAAATTGTTCGTGTAACATTTATCGAACAATGCCGATTTTATGGATTACGATAATAAAGATGGAGACCAAAATACTTTAATTTAAAAATAACTATTAATAATGCTAATGACAATTAATCGATTGCCTGTAACATTTTCTCTCTTCCTCTGTTAAAAGAGAAACTTTTTAAATACGATCTTGTAAAAAAATAGGCAATGAGTATTAATCTTATGGTCAGAATTAATAGAACTAAAAAAAATTGGGAAATACAAGGCTGGGAAATACAGAAAATATAAATAAAAATTAAACTTGTGTAAAGCATTACAGACGAAATGAAATTTTAAAGAAAAAATTGGTGAATATATTCACAAATCGTCTTATATATAAACGGTAAAACTGAATACTCAGTTTTTCTAAAATCGCTTCTAATATGTATTCAGTTTTACCTTCTAACTAAAAAAAAGAAAAGAAAAGAAAAAATAAATAAAAGTGGTTATTAAGCAGAGACAATGTTTACATTATCATTTTTACTATAAATAAATGTAATATTTTCATAGCGCAAACGCTTTATCGCCTAAACTGATATTCTACAAAAAAAAGTAAAACTATTGTTTCACTTCTGGCACATGGTGGCACATTATTTTTATCTCAATTTAATATCAAAATCCCCGTGTAAATTTAAAAAAAGTATTATCATATTCTCTGAAAATCGCACATATGTAATACTCTAAATCTCACTCAACTTTGTTAAGCAATACTTTTTAGATATATATTGCTCATAGAAAGTTTTCTCTCAAAAACTGGAAATTCTTTCCTATAGCAGACGTTTAACACTCCAATTTCTTCGTTTATTTATAATTAAAAATAGATGACATTAGAGCGTGATTAGAATCATAAATTGATAAATAAATAATATTGCATATGAGCAATTATTTCATATTCCCACAAAACTACATTGGCTCAAAGATATACATGCAAAAGCCGTCACCGAAAATGCAAGTATAATTATATAGAAATCTCCATAAGATTAAAATAACCCAAATAAAAAAAAAAGTTGTATACATGTATGTGTGTGCGCAAGATCTGCTTTTTTCTGACTCCAAGTATAAATTTGTTTATTTTATTCAGATTATTCTAATTTTGAAATAAAAGGCTCTGATATTGAATATCCGGGAATGGAGATTGGGCTAATTGGGCTAAGCGCATGGTTTACTGCACTTAGCTCTTAATTAGCCTAATCTCCACTCCCGGATATTCTAATCTTGTTGAAATTTCTATATAATTCCTATATAAGTTAAAAAGTATTGATTTGTGAATGTAATGTGTGACATACCCTCTGTATGTGTGTGTGTGTGTGTGTGTCTATGGCGTGCGCGCGTGCATGCATGTATATGTCAATAATATCTTTATAGAACAAAATCAGAACTTAGGATATGTTCGATGCTTGAAGATTAACACATCCATAAATTAAGTACATATCATGTACAATTGCAATTTGAATAAAGTGTAGATACAATATTCTCATAACGATATAACAAACAAAGTTTTGTGTATTTCTTGCTTCTCACATTATTAATTAAAATGTACTTACAGCCATCACCGGTATCGAGACGCGCTTGCAATTCTTTTATTTGCATATCTTTTCGCTTCAATTCGTGTGACATGGTATCTAACCGCTGTTTAAGATCCTTTAGTTCTCTAAAAAAATAAAGAAAGAAAAGAGAAATGAAACAGAGATATCCAATTTATCATCTTTGACGTGCAAGTTTTCATGCACAAATTTTCAATGAAAAATTCAATTACTTTTGTGCAGCTATCAAATCTGATCTAGTCTTAGTGAGTTCTTCCGAAATTGCTTGCTTCGCTTGTATTTCACTCTGTAAGGAGCTCTGCAAGTTCAAGAGTTCCATTTTATCGAGTTTCTGCGACCGACGATTTCTCCAATTTTTATCGGTCAGAGTGGTTCCACTCCCAACACTACCGCTTATTCCACCCGAGTGTTTCAAGAATTCCAATTCTTCTGTCATTTTTGTGGCTAAGGCCTGAAATTGAAATAAATTTACTTTTTTTGTAAACAGGCTAACAAAAATCTCTCCATCTGTTCTTTCTCTCTGTCTTTTTCTCTACATATATATGCTTGTTATCATCTTTACTGATTGATAATTAAGAATATTTAGGAAGACAATTAAATCATATATGTGTACAAACCTGTAAGTATCCACGAGCGTCTTTTTCATCCGATACCCATTGAATAATTTCGGTAATTTGAGCTTCCCATTGCGCGATTGCTTCTTTTTTATTTCTTAATTCTTCGTATTCGTCTTCCAATTGTCTTCTTTCGCCTTGTAATCTATTAACACTATCAGTGAGAGCACTGAGCTCTAATACAAGCTTCTTATTCTCTTCGACTAGCATAATCTTTTCCCTCTCATGACGTCTATTTAACTCGCTTATAGTTTCTTCACTGTCTGTGATATTTTCCAATCTTGCAGCATCCAATTTCTCTTTTGTAAGTTGCACTTCTCTTTCGAATAGCTCTTTTCTAGTTTCCGCTTCATGTAATTGTTCCTGCAGACTTCGAATATCAAGATTAAACCTGCTTTGTTGTTGAGTCAAGTTTTCGTTATATTGAACTTCAAGTTTCTCAACTTCTGCTTTTAACCTATTAATCTCCTGAGTTGCCAAGGCATGATTTGCACTGACATCGTTCCCAAGAGAACGTTGTCTGATTTTCTCAGTCTCTTCTTGCATTTGCTTGCAATATTCTTCACTGCGTTCTCGTAATTTCCTTTCTTTACTGGTCTCTGCCATAGCCTCATCAATTCTATTTTCTAGCTCTCTGCGCAGTTTTTCGGCTTTTCGAATATCATGGCGTAAAGTATCGACTTTCTGCATTGCAACTTCTAATTCTTCTTCTTTGTCTCGAACTTGCCTTGATAACTTTTGCTTTTGTTGTCTCAGCTCAGACAATTTATCTGACACTTCCGTGTATTCCGCCATTGCGAGTTTACGTTGCGTGAGCGCATCCTTTAATTCCTTTTCTTGAAGTTTTAGTTTCTCTTGAGCATCTAATTTGTCTTTAATAATTTCTTCTTTCTCCAAGCGTAGACATCGAACTAGCTTTTCTAGTTCACGGAATTTCATCATGTCACCATTATCTAAAGTTCGTAATTCGCGTGGAACATCCATAGATTTCAATTGTGACTCCAATTCTATATAGAATAAGCAGATTTTATGTCAATATTGTGATTGAGACTAACAGATAAAAGATATTATTGCAGTTTAAATATAACTTTACCACAATTGCGTTTTGTAAGCATATTTATTTCGTCTTGTAGCTTTCTGGTTGCATTATTAGAATCAGGTGAAATACCAGGTGAAGAATGACTTATACTCGATTGATTTTTCAAATCATCGATAATTTTTATCAATCGTGCATTTTCTTCCTCGAGTATTTGTACACGTTTATCTGTCTGAGATAAAGCAGAAATACAACCCAGATCCGATATGCAACTGTAATGTCAAATTGCAGTGATAAAAAAGAATATATTTCTAATGTCAATTGATTAATCCAATATATATACAATATACTATTCGCGATATTCGACTGTCGTATCCTCAATACATTGTAGATACAGCAATCAAATTCAATGAACCAAAGAAAACAACTAGAATGCCTTTGTAAATGGCTTGGTTAAACAACTATCAAGAGTATATTTTGACTATATAAAAAATGTGAAGTTTTGTGAGACCATAAATTATGGTTTTAAATTTATCTTGATGTCAAAAAGAAAAATTTGTGCTATTAGATATGAAACAAACTCGATACAAATAACGAAAATTCAATACAAACTTTGTTTTCGCTTTGTAAATTGATAAATAGTTATAAAATGTTCAATTGTGTTGTAAAGATTCATTTGAATTCACTGAAAATATAGGACAAAGATGTAGAGTGAATCATATATGTATTTATTAATGCAGAATAATAAAAAAAGTTTTCAGTATATTTTACCAATCCATATTACCAAACACAAACGATAATAAAAAAACAAAGAAATAGGAGCCTTAATATTTTGATCAAATAACTCTTAAACTGAAATGTTTTTTTATATCATCATTAAGTATTAAAGATATAGAGAATTTATAATGGACGCGTGTTGTATATAAAAGTAGAAAAAAAAAATACTTCGTACCTTCCTTGTGTAAAACTAAAACCAACAAATGGTAGATGAAGCCCGGAGAAGGCAGAATTGGCGGCTGGCGGCACGGCGTCGGAAGTACGAATATCGGTATCATCGACATCAAAATTTGACGTATCACTGGGTGACGAAACTTCGGGAATGTACGGCGCAGTACTATCTCTGAGTGTATCCCAATCGACTCCATTGAACCAAGGATGCTTCTGCATTTTAAAATGTACACAAGATGCGCGATTTAGAATTATATTCTAATGATGTGTGACATATCATAATATATATTTGTTGTGAATGTTATATATTTTTCATTTATAAAAATAATGTAACAGTTACATGTTATATCTCTTGAGATTCTTAAGTAGAATTCATCGTAATTTATCATCACAGTAATTTAAGAAAATATTACTAGCCACAATTTGTTAATTTTCAACTTAATTTTCAATGTGTGTGTGTGTGTATGTGTGTATGTGTGTGTGCATCGCGTGCGATTATTAAATGCTTTTCTCTGTTAAAGACTATTTACATAATTTGCAAAAAAGATTTCCTTATTTCTTAAAGACTTTTAAAACTAAATAAGGATTATAAGCTTTTTGCAATATGAATATTATAAGATATATATTATAACCAGAACAATTAGTCTTGACTTTTTGTAGAGCGCATACAACCCATACGGCATGAAAAAAATAAAAAATTGATCTGATATAAAATGTGTTAAATATCAATAATAAAATCGTATTACCAAGTTAGCTAAATAAGGATAATAAGCTTTTCTTCCTTATATTTTTGCAAAATAAATTCATTCAGTAATAAATTCATTAAAGAATATCTGTAATCAAGAAAAATTTCTGATGTATATATCTAATATGACAGAGATGTGTGCCAGCAAATTTTAATTGCTGAATATAAAATAGATTGCAAATGATATATAAAATATGTTCGCACGATTATTGTAGCAAAACTTACCTTAAAATCGTCAATTCCATTTTGACCTAATCTAAATTCAGAGCTGCAAATCAACTTCCGCATCAGATCTTTGGCTTCTTCAGAAACATCATATATAGCGTCCGTAGGAAAATCAAAACAATTCTATAAAAGAAAGCATCAACTTTTCTCAATAAACAAATAATATCTTAATTAAATGAAAAAATCTAGAATTTGGAAAAAGCTTACCTTGTGATTCATAATTTTTCCATAAGTTTCGACTAGGGATTCTGCATAAAAAGGTGTTTCACCATAAAGCATTTCGTACATACACACTCCAAGAGACCACCAATCGCATTCAGGACCATACTGTCCCTGACCATCTTCCATCGCCTAGTAGATATATATGAAACCACATACATATATATATACATATATACATACATACATACATACATACATACATACATACATACATACATACATACATATATATTATTATATATATTCGTTTGTAATATGAAGCATAATATTCAAAATTACCCTCAATATCTCTGGTGAAATATAGTCTGGAGTACCAACTGCAACATTACTTTGTACCGTCCCATCTTCAAATAGTCGTAAACAAGAGCCAAAATCAGCTAATCTGATATGACCATTTGCATCCAATAAAACATTATCAGGTTTAATGTCACGATGCACATAGCGCAAGTCATGTATAGAACCTATAGCTAGCACCATTTCTGCTATATAGAATCGAGCCATATCTTCGGGGAGACGATCCTCAAATTTGCTCAATAATGTCAATAAATCTCCACCACAATAGTAATCCATGACCAAATACTATATAAACATTATGCAACAATCAGATAGTTAATTAATATTTTTTATACTTTTATAAATTAAAATTTATGTTAATTTATTATATTCATATTTTTCAGTTTTCTGCCGCGTGAATCACATACGCCGCACGCTTTTCATACAGAGAG
This sequence comes from Formica exsecta, assembly GCF_003651465.1. Classification (NCBI taxonomy): domain Eukaryota; kingdom Metazoa; phylum Arthropoda; class Insecta; order Hymenoptera; family Formicidae; genus Formica; species Formica exsecta. The sequence continues at coordinate 119,020 of NW_021850674.1, forward strand.
TTTGACATTTACGTTATTAAATGTAACATTATCATAAAAGATATTTTGTAGAATCATAATATATTAATGTCTAAATATAATATATTGTGCAGTTATTACATTATAAAGCACATATGTCTGCTTAGATATTCTTTTGTGTTAAGCTCTTATTTTAAAACTGTTATTCTGTTCATTGTTGTATCAACTTAATAAATACTTTATTATAATCGTTTTGGTAACTTATAATCAATTATATAAAATTATATACAATTATATATAATTATATATATATTTATATTCATTAAATATAAAATATAGAACAAAATAAATATATGTAAAGAAGAAACAAAAAACATACATGGTATGTGCAAGTATATGAAACAAATATGTACATGTATATCTATAAAACAACACCATAGATATAAAACATCTTTTTTTTTCTTTTTTCATTTTATAGAAATCATATTATAGATTATAACAGATACATGTTTTTATTTGTTTAATTTTTGCTTTGTTTTATAGAGTATGTTAAACATTACATTTTATTTAATATTAATAATAATAATAAAATAATATTTGCAATATGAATATTATAAGATATATATTATAACCAGAACAATTAGTCCTTTTGGCATAATATCAGGAGGGGGATGACCGTAAAGATATTGCGACGAATCTGACATGTCTCTTTATTGATAAAGTTGTTTCTTACCACAATTTGTAGTGGATATTTTCATTGTCATTATTAACATTGGTTACCTCCTTATACCACATTGTTATGTTATCTGTGATAAATTTCTCTGTAATAAATAATTTATTACTATAACAATAATTCGAATCGTATATTAATACTTGAGAAAGTGTAACTATACTTGAAATCTTGACAAATTTAAAATACATAGATTATAGATTGATGACTATATGGGTCAAATATTTTATTTATAAAATAATATAGGTAAATACATATTTTAATCATATTGAGATTTTCAAGTTTTTTTTTATGAAATTGCGAAATTACTTAATTTTTTATTTTTGTTGTAATTGTTTTTATTATGAAAAAAAAAACAAAAAGATAAAAAATCTATGAATATAAAAAAATAAGAAAAAATAAAAATATAAAAAACAAAAAGAAATGATATAGAATATATAGACATTAGTAGATAAGGGAAAGAAATAGCAATGTAAGAAAATACAAAAATGAATTATACAAAATGCATTTTTTTTTTTTTTGCAAATGTGTTCATATGTATCGCATCATTGATAACCTAAAGAAGAATTCTATTTACAATCGCGCTATATTAATTTCGAGTATCAGAAAAAAATAAAGTTTTAAGTTTTCTATTCATTAATATACAAAAAATGTATGAAATAAAATGGTTTTTCCTTCCTTTTTATTATCAATATTGTGCATCGATATATGCTTACCGATATATCAGCATGCTAATAAATAGAGTTTTATTCATTTCGCTCTTGATCATTGTATAGAGATCGTTCACATTGGAAATTACGTAACTGCGGTAAAGATAACTAAAAAATAGTTGGCGAAAATGTGCAACAAGAAAATTACATGTAAATAAAAAAAGTGCAAACGGGATAAAAATAGTCTACTGAGATCAAATACATTCGCGGGTGGTATTTGACAAAATCGCAAAAATATCTCTCCTAACGAATACGAATACAATCGTGCGAATGTTGTATCGTAATTCTGTCAAGTAATTTTGTCAAACGGATACAGTATATACGTCGTTACATGTCATAGCTGCAATAATCGTCCTAGATTTGGAGTTTATAACCTCGTCATAATCTCTGTATACACTGGCATTCGCGAGCAAATTTGTATAACGTGAAGTTTCTCCTATCTAGCATATATAGGAAGCTGTTTCGAATAAAAGGATTTTTTTTTCATTGGCGATTCCAAGTGACCGCTCAATTAATGCAAACATACCTGCTGTAACAATGCGCACAATTTTCAAAATCTTCCTCAATTGTTTATTACACGCACTATGCTTGGTTATAGGAAACTATCTTGCATTAGCCATCCCCGGACTTTATCCGAACCTCAACAATTTAATTAACCCCCTAACAGGCCCTATGCAGAAAAAATATGGCAGCTCTACGTCATTAAATGTAGCCATGATAACTGACATACAGAATAGCAACGCTATTCGATTTTCTAGCACTTGGATTTTCTAGCATTAAACTTAGAGGTCGCTCGGGCTGATTTCACGTGTAGAAAGATCGTGGTTAATATACAGGGTGTCCCATTTTAATCTATCCGCTTTTATCTTCGCAGGATAAAGTCGAATCAAATATATATATATATAAATCAAAAATATGTTCTGACCAAAGTTATTTGGTTCGAAGAGGGAAAAATAGGGATGTTAGTATACGCTACGTATACTATATAGTATAGATACATGCGCGCATATGTGCTTCGCGGAATCCAGCCATCCTATATATACGTTATCAAGAGGCATGGCATATTGAATTTCGCGATACCCGATATAATATTCTGCCCACCCAGAAAATGGCGTTCAGTAGAGAAAACGTTCAGTTATCATCTTATCAACACTCGACGTTGATTTGTTCATTGTAAAAGTAAGAGCCAATCACGTTCGATTGCTACTGAGCGGTTTTTTCTGCTGAACGCGGCCAATGGCTACCCTAGCATTACATTTCCCATGTGACATAGTACATATATAGAAGTCGGTGAAAACAAATTATTTTTCATTTATATATATATATACATATATATTTCTTTTTTTTTAATATCGTCGTTAATATTATTAATAATTTCTCAGAAAGTACGAAATAAATACTAGTAACAGCGCAATTATACGAAGAATTTTATATGTAAGTGTTTCTAACCTTTTATTTTCCATTCTAAATTACAAGCCGGTTATTTTACACGATTAACGTTTTAATAAGTTGTATCTCAAATAACATTCTGATTACATTTGTGTTAATGAAAATTAATAAATGATAAATTCATAAGCAAATGTATGAGGCAAATATTGTTAAAGCAAATGTATCTGTATTTCAAAATACATGTAACAGATATAACATGTGTTATTTAATTACAAAATTATAAATATTATAATAATATTATTATAATTCTCAGGTTTATATGGATTTAAACAGTAAAATTCAAAGATTTTTGAAATTATCTTATAGGTTCTTATATGGTGAGTTAGTATATACAATTTGTCTAATTATAGAGCATTTAGCTCATGTTTGCTAAATTTTTTTGCTCATATCTATCACTCATTTAGGCCTCTATCACATTCTTCTTTTAAATTTTTTGTAAAATTAATAACATTCTAGTAACAATAGTAATTATAATATCATTTTATAATTTACAGAGTAATTACTGCTACAGAGCAAGAACAACTTTGTATATAATATGGACAGATCTCTAAAGAGATTGTTGCGACTATATCCAATAGCACGTAATTGGACAGTCCTATCAAATTATATAAAACCATTTCAATCAGTACAGAGTGTATCACGAATATATAGTACTAGTTTGACAGGTAATTGAACAATTTAGATATATTTATGATATAAATATAATATATATATATACTGCAACAGAATTTTTCTCAGATCATACACAACTGGAAGATCTTACATTATTAATGAAAAAGAACTATGCATCCAATGATATCAGAGTACCACATAGACCTATGAGAATCTTGGAAGAAGCAGCAACAAATTATATGAATATGACTGTGCATGATGTTGTTGATACAATGTCTACATTATTTAAAGTATCTAGAGATATAAAAGATATACAAATTATTGGAAAACACATAGGCTTTATACGTTTGTGTGAAGTATTAAATAAGGACATTAGACTCATGAAAACAAATGACATTATTGAAATGCTGAAAGTATTTACATACTTTAAAATCCCAACCAACAGTATTTTAACACAATCACTGTTGCAAATGATTCGCACAACCATAAATGAAATATCTCTTCGAGATATAATCTTTATAGTTTTTTTATTAAAGAAAATGGATAGCACACCATTGCGAGATGCTTTACTGATAGCTCTGCCTCTAGTATTTCAAGCACAGTTACCCACAAAGTTAGACTCAGAGGATATAGTTCTGTTAACATGGTCTTTAAGATTTGCAAATGAAAATAATATAAATAATCCAATAATACAAGATACAATACTCAAATCACTACAGAAATATGAAAATCTAGATATACGAACAGCTTGGTCCATCTTTCACAGTTTATGTTATACGTCTCATCTATCTCCAACAGCTTTTGACATATTGTTTGAAGTACAAAAGATTCTTATAGCTAATGCGAAACAATTAAATGTTCAAGAAATAATCAAGATACTTGAAAAACTGGTGTTTGCCACTATAAAGAAGTATGTTACAAAATTCTTATATTAATATCTGGTTATAAAAAGTAAGATATATAAACAATATACTATTTATTACAGCAGGGAATATGGATGCAAGTTCTACAATGAGACATTAGTTGATGCTTGTGTTAATTCAGCATTATCTTCAAACATTAATTTCAATAGCGGTATTTATCTACTCAAGCTATTAAATGATTTAAATTATGCACATATACCCTTCTTGGAATATTTAGCAGCAAAATGCTTCGAAGAGCCGAATCTATTAAAAGATGCACCATATTTTAAAGTATCCATCTTCTTAAAAGGATTTATCAATGCTGATTACAAGCCAGTATTTTGGGATACTATACGAGATGCAATATTGGCAAATGAAGTGGAAAATAAATCTTTCAGGAAATCTATGATCAGATTTGCTCTGCATTTAACTGCATTAGATTGTTATAGTCCAAATTTAATCAAAAAAGTTTTTTCTGAGAATATAAAAGCGAATGATACAATGAAGGATATTTATGCTAGAGAATTATTACTTTTATATCAAAGTGTTAAAACATTGTATCCTACATATGATGGACCATGGCCGGCGCAAGATATACTTGAATATGCTACTGTTAGTGTTAGCCCAATTCTTCCTACATATTCTATGAGAGCAGCATTAGAACTAGCATTAGGTGGACCTCAATACATTCACAATGATTTAAGAACAAGATTGGGTCATTATATTGGTACGTAATGAGCTCTCAAATTGGTTTCTCTTTTATCGTTATTAAGTGCAAAATATATTCTTTGCTAAGTTAAAAAAATAATCATTTTTATTTTTTAATTATTGAATAATGTATTAATAAATTAACTACATACATAATTTTAGGTCTCATAAATATTAATTCAAGATAATATAATTTTATAATAATTATCTTTAAGTTATTTAGATTATGATAGTAATCTAAAATTTTATCTATCCTTCTCTGAATCATAGACCATGTTGTTGTAATGAGAAAAGGCAGATATCCTGTTGCAATTAACACAGTTACATCCAGCGAAACTAACACAATTTATGTTGAGGATATACAAACACCAAGTGAAAGTCAAATGTAAGAGCATTTCCAATTTACTTAACACATTACAGTTATTTAATCACTTATTTATTGTTGTGATGCATATTTTATGTTTCAGAATACTTATCTTCAATTTACCCGATACTGCTTATGCTGTGAATTCACAAAGATTGAAAAGTACATGGTTGCTAAAAATAAAATCTGCTGAGGCGTTAACAAAATCCAACACAATTGCAATAAATTCTAGTTCTTGGATGAAGTTACCCGAACATGAAAGAGTTCCTTATTTGATGCAAGCTATAAGACTGAAAAGTGAGGATCTTTCGACTTCAATTGATTGAAATATTTTGTAATCAATATTATAAATGTCCCTATACAAATGTGGATTTATTGTCATATGTTCTCAAAATTGTAGACATTGCAATTACAACAAATGTATATTAACTATTAATGTACAGAAGTGTAAATAGAAAAATATACACAAGTAATAAAATAATAATCTATTTTAAAATATGTAAAAATAAAACAAGAATGTAAAATAATACATAGCTAACAGGATCAATTAATATACTAATAAAAATAAGCTTTTTTTAATATAAATTACAAATTCTTCTGCAATAAGATTATTATAATGTGTGTATGTGTGTGTGTGCGTGTGTGTGTTAGAGAGAGACAATTATTTTACAATATTTATTATTAATGGTCAGATATATTTCTCTTTGTTGGTTGTTATGTATATACTTTAATAGAAATATTAAAATTAGAATTAGTTCATTAAAAATACAAATAAAAATTACTGAGTAATTATTGAATCTATTTCAATATAAATCAGAACTTTCATAATATTTAATTAAATACTAGGAATTTTGAAAACAAAAATAAGTAATTCCTTTCAAAAATTAATGATAAACTTACAAAACTCGATTCAAAAATATTCACAACCAACAGTCATGATGCACAAATAACTAGACGCGATATGTCTGGCTATTATTGGACTCGGAAGCGGCTATCTTGCATATATACTAGTGCATACTCTAGTTCAGCTAAAAAAAGAACAAACCTTTGTTCGCAAATTATTCCCTCATCTCAAAAAAGATCTCGTCTATGTATTTTATATATCTATGGATGAAGTAAACTACCGGGAACTGCTAGCTGCTGGCTGCTAGGCATATCGGAGTGAGCGGATGAAAACAAGCGATGCTCAAGAGTGAAGGTTCGCATTTCTTGGTTGATTGCTATTTTGCGAGAAAGGAACGCAAGAAGGAAGCGAACGAGGAATCGATTCGCCGTCGTCGTCGTCGTCCCGTTGTTACTTCCAGGAGATTTTGATCGTGAATCCTGTAACGTGATTCTCTCCTCCTTTCTTTATTCCTACACTCGCCAGGGCGTCCAATCAACGGGAACGATGTAAGTATTCTCCTCCGGCAGATCCGTTCCCCGATCGCCACATTGGGGATGTTGGCGCGACCATCCGCAACTGCCATCATCGTCGACGGCGATCACGAGCGGCCCGGTTCCGTAATAGACGTAGTAGCGAGGGGAGTGCCCTTACGAATCCTTAGGAGATGTCTTACAGCGATGGCGCACGCCCGATACGAAAATTCGGCACGAAATCGCCGAAGAAGCTATGCGTGACCACCAAGAGCGAGAACGGCGAGAAAACCACGACGACGGTGAATTGCGGCGGTCACCATCACAATCACTATCATCACAGTCATCATCGCTTCCTGGATCCCGGCCCGCAGCCATCGGTGCACAAGCGTAATCTCTACGTTGTCTCCTTCCCGCTGATACTGCTGTTTAATGTGCTACGGACTCTGCTATACCAACTGTTTATGGTGTTCAAGTATCTGTATACCTCTACATCCCAGCTGATCCAGCGTAGACAAGCGTCCAAACAGGTCTGCCAATTAGAGATTGTTGTTGGGCAAAAGCCGACGAATGGTCGTTTGACCAATAGTCAGATAGAGGGAGAGATCATGTCGCAAGTGCCTAGACGTCCTATTGGGCCAGGTCCCGGAGATCCATTGCTCGCCAAGCAAAAGCATCATCATCGCAGAGCATTCGAGTTTATCAGCAAGGCACTCAAGATTGATGAGGATAACGAAGGTATACTGTTTATTAGTGCATTTTTAAAAAGATTAAAGACATCCAACAATTAACTAAAGTAGAGCTACAATGTGGAGATTTAAAATAATATTTATATTTTACAGAATTATTAGTAGTTTAAGTTATACGTAATTCAATTGTCTCAATATCTGATCAACCTTAACTTCTTGCAACAGGACAGAAGGAAATGGCGATCGAGTTATACAAGAAGGGAATTGGAGAACTTGAAAAGGGAATAGCTGTAGAATGCACCGGTGGGCATGGTGAAGTATGGGAACACGCGCAAAGACTTCACGACAAGATGTGTACAAATTTGGCAATGGCGAAAGACAGGCTTGATTTTCTCGGTTAGTATGGTCGTCATTGTATTTGCTTTGCGCATCGACATCTCTTAAGCTACTCCACGCTTATTTACCCATGGTATAAACTTCTATTATTTGGATTTATTGTCATATGTTCTCAAAATTGTAGACATTGCAATTACAACAAATGTATATTAACTATTAATGTACAGAAGTGTAAATAGAAAAATATACACAAGTAATAAAATAATAATCTATTTTAAAATATGTAAAAATAAAACAAGAATGTAAAATAATACATAGCTAACAGGATCAATTAATATACTAATAAAAATAAGCTTTTTTTAATATAAATTACAAATTCTTCTGCAATAAGATTATTATAATGTGTGTATGTGTGTGTGTGCGTGTGTGTGTTAGAGAGAGACAATTATTTTACAATATTTATTATTAATGGTCAGATATATTTCTCTTTGTTGGTTGTTATGTATATACTTTAATAGAAATATTAAAATTAGAATTAGTTCATTAAAAATACAAATAAAAATTACTGAGTAATTATTGAATCTATTTCAATATAAATCAGAACTTTCATAATATTTAATTAAATACTAGGAATTTTGAAAACAAAAATAAGTAATTCCTTTCAAAAATTAATGATAAACTTACAAAACTCGATTCAAAAATATTCACAACCAACAGTCATGATGCACAAATAACTAGACGCGATATGTCTGGCTATTATTGGACTCGGAAGCGGCTATCTTACATATATACTAGTGCATACTCTAGTTCAGCTAAAAAAAGAACAAACCTTTGTTCGTAAATTATTCCCTCATCTCAAAAAAGATCTCGTCTATGTATTTTATATATCTATGGATGAAGTAAACTACCGGGAACTGCTAGCTGCTGGCTGCTAGGCATATCGGAGTGAGCGGATGAAAACAAGCGATGCTCAAGAGTGAAGGTTCGCATTTCTTGGTTGATTGCTATTTTGCGAGAAAGGAACGCAAGAAGGAAGCGAACGAGGAATCGATTCGCCGTCGTCGTCGTCGTCCCGTTGTTACTTCCAGGAGATTTTGATCGTGAATCCTGTAACGTGATTCTCTCCTCCTTTCTTTATTCCTACACTCGCCAGGGCGTCCAATCAACGGGAACGATGTAAGTATTCTCCTCCGGCAGATCCGTTCCCCGATCGCCACATTGGGGATGTTGGCGCGACCATCCGCAACTGCCATCATCGTCGACGGCGATCACGAGCGGCCCGGTTCCGTAATAGACGTAGTAGCGAGGGGAGTGCCCTTACGAATCCTTAGGAGATGTCTTACAGCGATGGCGCACGCCCGATACGAAAATTCGGCACGAAATCGCCGAAGAAGCTATGCGTGACCACCAAGAGCGAGAACGGCGAGAAAACCACGACGACGGTGAATTGCGGCGGTCACCATCACAATCACTATCATCACAGTCATCATCGCTTCCTGGATCCCGGCCCGCAGCCATCGGTGCACAAGCGTAATCTCTACGTTGTCTCCTTCCCGCTGATACTGCTGTTTAATGTGCTACGGACTCTGCTATACCAACTGTTTATGGTGTTCAAGTATCTGTATACCTCTACATCCCAGCTGATCCAGCGTAGACAAGCGTCCAAACAGGTCTGCCAATTAGAGATTGTTGTTGGGCAAAAGCCGACGAATGGTCGTTTGACCAATAGTCAGATAGAGGGAGAGATCATGTCGCAAGTGCCTAGACGTCCTATTGGGCCAGGTCCCGGAGATCCATTGCTCGCCAAGCAAAAGCATCATCATCGCAGAGCATTCGAGTTTATCAGCAAGGCACTCAAGATTGATGAGGATAACGAAGGTATACTGTTTATTAGTGCATTTTTAAAAAGATTAAAGACATCCAACAATTAACTAAAGTAGAGCTACAATGTGGAGATTTAAAATAATATTTATATTTTACAGAATTATTAGTAGTTTAAGTTATACGTAATTCAATTGTCTCAATATCTGATCAACCTTAACTTCTTGCAACAGGACAGAAGGAAATGGCGATCGAGTTATACAAGAAGGGAATTGGAGAACTTGAAAAGGGAATAGCTGTAGAATGCACCGGTGGGCATGGTGAAGTATGGGAACACGCGCAAAGACTTCACGACAAGATGTGTACAAATTTGGCAATGGCGAAAGACAGGCTTGATTTTCTCGGTTAGTATGGTCGTCATTGTATTTGCTTTGCGCATCGACATCTCTTAAGCTACTCCACGCTTATTTACCCATGGTATAAACTTCTATTATTTATGAATATAATAAATTTGTCGGTATCAATGCAATATTATGTACTTGTGCCAGTTCTATTTGCAAAACAAAGTGTCCACAGGTAAATTTTAACAATGGCGAGAGAAAGAATATCGATGTACTTGGCATGCTCGTGTGCAATTCATTTTACTTTCTTCCACATATACGAACGTGTACGTATGTGTAGATGCATGTCCGCGTTTAATAATTTTCTTTATAATTTATATTTCTTGTGCACAAATCAATTTTCATTTTGCATTTCTCTGCGGGCGCAAAATAACGTCCAAATTTATCTATGTAAATTAACAGTCCAATCTCATATGACAGCATTTTGATAGTAATTGAAATAGTCACACATTTGAGATCTGATATTAACGACAGTGATTTAATACATCGGTACTCTTTCGCTACATTTGTGGAAGAGATCAGCCTGATTTTCTCTTTAGCCTACTGCAGCATGGCAGAGAATGTTTTTTTCCTTTTTTGTAGCGAGTGTGTGTGAGCTGAGAAAGCTGGGTATCAACAATCAGTATCGCGCTCCTGGAAATAAAACGGACGGCAAGCATTTGGGAAAGCATCTGAGGGCTCGCCGCAATATACACACTTTTCAAACCGCTCAAACTTCATTTAACGCTAATCATAATAAGAACACGAACAGTATAAACGCGACAGTTAATAGTGGGCAGACCATATGTACCCAAATTCCCAAGCTAAAACCACGTTCGCCAAAAAACTGTCATACTACTGAAGGTATTATTCGTCTGAGATCTTGCGCTTAAACATAAAAGAGTCGAACGCATGTAAATAATATAGTGTCCTTCCTTCCCTTGATTTATATTATTCATTTTGAAAAAATGCTTGTTTTATCTTAGCCCTGCATGTCATATGTTTCACATAGAAAATTAGCTAGATAAATGTAAGCTTGTAAGTTATTACGCATCAATGTGTTATGTATGTATTTTTCATAGTTGCTTCTTTGTGTTGCTGTAGAAATTGCCAGATTTCTATATGTAATTTCTAAATTTTCCATTATAGTGCTTTGCAAATAAATCTAACATGTTATTTATAGAATACAGACAAAATAAAATTTATTAAATATGTTAATATATACATATAAACACAATTGTATCTGTAAAAATTATAATTCTTTACTGTATATTATGTAATATATTTAGAATGACAATGAGATATATGTATTTTTTTAGTTTGTTTCTTTCAAGGTTTAAAGTTAAAAACTCTACATTGGTTCTATTACTTATAAAATAATTTGATCTTTAATATAGTTAGTTAAAATTTATATATGTACAAGGGTGTTTTATATTTAAGTTAAGACTAAAATATATCCAAAAAGTATGCAAAATTTAAAAAAAAATGTATTAGACAAAAATTGCTTGATTTAGAGAGGTCTTGTGGTGAGCACAGTTTTATTTCAGGTGGAGGCGTTTCCGAGAATGTGACTTTAACTAAACCTTGGTAATGCAACACAAGATCAAACTGTTAACACCGCAAAATACATCATTTTATACTTTGCAAGTTTTGTCTAAAACATTTTTCTATAAAATGCATACTTTTCGAAAAGTTCATTTGTCCCAACACATTTCGGACACCTTGTATAAATAACGTCTACTTTATTTATACATCAGAACCGAAAAGTGTACTTTGCTGGTATAAGAGAACCTGTTTTATATCAATTCAAGTAATATTTCTTTAAGTATGTTATTATAAAAATGTAAATATTAGACTTAATTATAACAATTACCAAAATTAGCAAAACTGAAGAAACAGAGCAAATACGTATTATTGTATTGGTATATTAAAAAAATGAGATTCTCTAAAACCATACATTTCCAGAAATTTTGCCAAAAAAAAAAGCTTATTTTTTGATAAATAATATAGAATAGTTTTGCGCATATATACACATTCATATATACATATATCTATAGCGATTTTTTCACATAATCAAAATTATACATTACTATTTTTGAGTTTTATTTGCAAATACAGACATTATTTCAGCATCCGGCAGGAAATTATCAGTTCCTGGCAAACGGATAACGGGAACACCTCTAAGCAAGAGTCAGACATTACCAAGAAGCATGGGTAGATCGACGCCTATTCAACCTTGCCATAGGACCATGCCAATCAAACCATCGTCTACACCGCCTTCTGTGAAAAGACAATTGTCCGTACCGGGCAATGGTTCACCTATACGACGCCCAGGGACACCCACTACCTCGAACAGTAACAGAAGCACTCCAACTAGGAAAGTACCTATCTTGAAAGGCGTGGATCCAAAACTTACGCAAGTGATTCTCGATGAAATTTTAGAAGGAGGAGCGCCAGTACAGTGGGAAGACATTGCAGGCCAAGAGGTACATTTCTCTTCCCCTCTTTCCCCTTTCTTTCCCCTCCCTCTACCCCTTTTCCTTCCTTCCATCTCCCTCTCACTCTCTTCTTCTTTCTTTCTTTTTCATTGTCCCAGTCAAATTATTTTCCTTGCTTGCATTGATTAAATTGATAGAAACCTTGTCTTTGACTTCCTCGACCTTGTCTTTATTTCTATTAGTTATTTTGCAATATATTGGTAACTTTCAGACTGCAAAACAAGCTTTGCAAGAGATGGTAATTCTACCGTCACTACGACCTGAACTATTCACTGGTTTGCGGACACCTGCTAGAGGACTATTGTTGTTTGGACCGCCAGGGAACGGAAAAACGTTGTTGGCGCGTGCCGTTGCGACTCAATGCAACGCAACATTTTTTTCAATCTCCGCCGCTAGTCTAATGTCTAAATACGTTGGAGAGGGTGAAAAATTAGTAAGGGCCTTGTTCGCAATTGCACGGGAATTACAGCCATCTGTTATTTTCATCGACGAAGTGGATTCGTTGTTAAGCGAGCGAAAAGATAACGAACACGAAGCTTCCAGGTATATATTTTATTCTGTGCGCCTCTTCTGTAAACGCGGGCAATTATATCGAGGAAATCGAGATACCGATCAATTTAATATTTTAGGAGATTAAAAACAGAATTCTTAGTCGAATTTGACGGTTTGCCTTGCAATCCCGAGGAGAGAGTACTCGTTATGGCTGCTACAAATAGACCACAAGAATTGGATGAAGCTGCCTTAAGAAGATTCACGAAACGCGTGTATGTTACATTGCCGGATCTGCAGACAAGAATTATATTGCTTCAGAGGCTCTTAGCCAAGCACAATGATCCATTAACATCCGAAGAATTGAACGAGATGGCAGTTCTGACAGAGGGGTACTCGGGAAGTGATTTGACTGGTTTAGCTAAGGATGCAGCACTTGGGCCTATCAGAGGTAATATTAAATCAATTTCATTGGACTTCTGTATTTGTGTTTCTAAGTTTACATTATGAATGAAAATATGCATTTGGCTACTCATTTTAGTTCCTTATCGATTTTAGAGATCATTTTATCAGTTGAATGTACATGCATATTCTCCAATAATAATTTGATACTTACTACATAAATTAAAATCCTATTTTGAAATTTTATTGTATTTATTTCAGTTGTACATTTTAAAATCTGGTAAAGATGTAAAAAGTTTTATTAAATTTCTGTATTACCCTTTAAAATTTGCTTTAGAAAGAATCTATGAGATTTTGTCTTAATTTAGCATTACTAGATATATTCTCATATTATTTTCAGAACTGAATCCAGATCAGGTGAAAGAATTGGACCTTAATTCTGTTCGTAATATTAGAATGCAAGATTTCCGTGATTCTCTAAGAAGAATTCGTAGATCTGTTTCGCCGGCAAGTTTAACTACTTATGAGAAATGGAACTTCGAATACGGAGATGTGAGTCTTTGATTTAAGGTGAGTTGTATGGGCTCTCGAAATAATCGCGTTTTGAATTAGATATAATCCGCAAAACGGAATTACAGATATTCCGCAAAATAACGAAAAAGAAGCGTGTAATATCGAATGTCTCGATACAAAAACAATTTTTGCACTTTTACTCAATTTCAATGAACGATATATTGATGTTTATAAAGAGGACGGCAGCAGGAAGATAAAGAAGATATGTTCTTCAATTCCTAAGATACTTTCGTCTTAACAACAAAGAAGTTACTAGATTGACTCATTGTTATTGTATCTAGCATTGTAAATGTAGTTGTTCGAATCTCGCCTTATTTTTATGTTAGAATAATCTTTTGCAACAAATAAAACTTACATTTTTGGCAGTGATTTAAAGTAAAATGTATCTCGAAGATATGTTTCATGTTGATTTTACGAGATACAATACTCTATGTTCTATTTAATGCTCTTATTTATAGCTAATGTTCAGATATTTGCATTTACAATCCAGCATGTACAAAGAAAAGTCAGAAAGTAAGGTTCACAACACGTGTACTTTTTTAATAGTTAATTTTTGGTGCAATACTTACGTCTCTCAAATAAATACATCCTTACACGACATAGTCATCTTTTTTAACATAGTCGCCTTTTCCGTTAAGGCACTTGTCTAGGCAGTAGATCCATGCATCAAAACCCTGTCGATAAAAAGTTAGATCTTGTTGATGCAGCCATTTTTATACTTCATGCTTGATATCAGAATCAGATTTTCATCTATTTCCACACTTGGAAAAGCATCTTCGTAGCGAACGATTCCAATTAGATGATGTCAAGCATGAAGTGCAAAAGTGGCTGCATCAATCTAACTTTCTACCGACAGGGTTTTGATATATGGATCCACTGCCTAGACAAGTATTGCAACAGAGAAGGCGACTATGTTGAAAAATAGTGTAAGCATGTTCATATTTGAGAGATGTAAAGTACTTCATCAAGAATTAAATATTAAAAAAGTACACTTGAGTTGGGAATCTTACTTTCTGATTTCCCCTCGTAGCTTTAACGTTAGCATTCCAAAATCAAAAATATGTATCTATTATTTATATTATTTATATGTTTATTAACTCCATGTGATTCTCTCAATTTCTTAATGATAACTAGTATTTGAAATGTATGATATTCATTTGTTATATGATAAATTAGTTCTGTTTTTTATAGCTGAACTAGTTGCACTAAAGAACAGACCTATAGCACTTAAAGAAAAAAAAATATCAGGATGTTATATATTACCATAGTTAACTTTAGATACTTAAAAAACGAAAACAGATGTGATTAAGCACACAGTTTGCAATCGTGCAATATAATGAGAATTTACAAAATATAAATACTCGATTATAAATACTCGATCATATATATTATTTATAAAGTTGACGCGAGCGCGAACCAATTTAACACCATGACATGACCCGATCCATTATCATGACAGTAGATTACATTTACAAATGAAACAGTGCACGTCCAATCAGATAATAAAAAAGTATTAATGACGTACAAAAAACATTATAGTTGTATGATTATTGTATTTGTGCGCGACATGATATAAGTGTTTACATATACAAAAATATATATAGGGTGTTCATTTGATAAGTTTCCATTTTGTTTATCTATAACCGACTAGTTTTTGCAAAACATGCTAAGAGAGGTCAATTTTGTTTTCAAGGGGCATAATTTCAACTGAGGGTAGCTACCTCGACGAAAGGGATGAAGGGCGGCATCGTTGAATTTATTGCATTCATAAGTCCCTCTTGAAAACAGAGTTGATATTTTTTAGTATTCTTTGCAAGCCGGTTACGAAATAAACAGAATGGAAACTTTTCAAATAAACACACTCTATATGTATAAACACACGTATCTCTCTACAATATGCGAAAAAGGGCGCGAAAGGAGTAAATATCGTCTAATATGCGCGTCGTTTTCGCACAAATCGCACTAATAGCTGTATATCCAAATGTTGCATTATATAATATTATTACGTTTGATACTGATTCACAAGATTCGTTTGATATTTCTTATATGTCGATATGTTAGAAATCGCGCGGCGATGTATACTTGCATGAGAGAAAAAAAAAAAGATAAAAGCAGAACCCGAGATTCTGTTTTGATACAAAATTCTATAAGACAACGAACTGAGAATCTAATCTATATATGAAAATTTTAAGTATTTGCTGTGAGGTTTATGTATAAGCGATGCGGACATTATTATCGTATATAATGAAAGATATACATATATTATATATATGTATGCGCGTGTGTGTGTGTGTGTGTGTGCATGATGCGTGCATGTATATATATATGTATATATATATACACACACGTATGGAACTTCATTTTTTTATGACGTTTATCTACTTCCGGTGCTCAAAAGTAGGATAATAATGATATACTTACGGAATTAATGTATTTAACTAATATATTTACTTAATATATAGGACTTGCACGCATGAGATATATATGCTACAATTACGCGATATGACGCAAATTTACTCCCGATTGTTCGAAGTATCATACAGAATATGCCGCCATATATAGTTTTATAGGGTAAGATTTGCCATGCAAGATATTGAAAATCGCGATTTCATTTCCAATAAAGTTTAATTCGTGTATAATGCTTCCTTTGTGCAATAGAAAAATGGAAAATGCTATTTACAAGTTAAACTGATACATAGTTATTAAAAACTGACACGTAGTTATTAAATGACACACTGATCGCGCTTTGTGCATGAATAGAAAATATGATATAAGCATTAAATAAATGATAATCCTATCATTTATATATTTCATGTGTGTGTGTGTGTGTGTGATATGATTAGAACATAGGAGATATGCAATTTGAAATATTAATATGAGCATAATTCCAACATGCTTTCTCTTTGCGATATTTCGACATTTTTAAATCTATGTTTGTCCAGATAAAAATCATGTGATGCATTTGCAAGCTGTAATGTTATTATGACAATGTACTTGATATCTTGTATGTACAATTTCTATTATTTATAAGCGATGCTTTAAAATGCATTCGAGTACACAAGAATGCAATATACACAAATATTTGGGAAGGAAAGGGATCTTTCCAAAACCCACTTGTGACTTGGTAACTTTCCAAGATGATGGGTATATAATGCCGTGATAAGAATTCGATTTGTTTCTTTACGCAATTGTTTAACAAACTGAGCTTCGGCATTATTGTCGAGATGTTGACTCTCGAATTTTATTTTCGAGTTATATTTGTGATATTAGTTTCCTTAAATAATAATCTTTGCACTGCCTACATATATATATATATATATATATAATTATATATGCTGTTTTATAATACATACATTGCAAAGTGTGAATTTTGCATTAGTTGTGTTAGATGGGAATTTATGATAATTTTGCACAAAAAAATATCATTTTGCATATGAAGATGGATCATTTAAAGATTCTGATCTTCCATTGTGGAATATTCTGAGCCTTCTAAGTTGTTTTGCTACTTTTATAATATGTTAATAATAAATTAATTAAAATAATAGAATCAGATATATTTTTTTTTTATGTTAATGATGAATGCTTGATGCTGTTTAATTTTAACAGTAAACACGTGAGTGCAAGTTAAAAGAAACTATTTGCGCATGTTTTTTTGCACATGTAAAAGATTTCTTCTTTTAAACATTATCATCTATAGTTGTTGATTATCTTCAACCATTGTATCAGCGATTGTATTGACGATTTTAAAAAATCCATGATAAATATTATTATATACTCTATGATAACTTTACAACAGTTTTTGTTCATAATACTTGCAACACTTTTTCTTCGTAATAGAAATAATCAGTTCTCATTATGATTAGCACATATGTATATTCATTTCTCAACTTAGATTAAATTATAAAGAAGTATGTGACCCCTATGAATACAAATGTGTGCGTGCGCGTGTATGTATATATACAATAATATTTTAAAATATTTTCAGTAAACTATGTTTTTTTGTGAATTACACGCTAAATTGTCAATACAAATCCTTAGCAAATATTTCTTGGTAATACAAACGATACCTTCCGAATTTAGTATTATACATGTTTAGCACAGAATATAATTATATTCATTTAGTAGATGTTTATACACTTTCCAGAATAACTTGATTATAAATGCCCTAATGTAATACTGCATAGCGTAGCGCATGCACAGAATTATGAAACGTCAATATTTTATCAATATGTACGCTTTTTAAACAGGAATGCGTTTACAGAGTGTAATAAATATGTGTATATATAGTACAAATATTTATTCTTCCTCTTACACTTCTTCTGGTGAAAGCAAAGCCAGTCTTTAAAAAGACGTAGTTGATTCACAATTTTTTATTTTGTTAATCCGTATAACATTAAGAGAGATATGGTTAAGAGATATTAAGAGATCTTTCTTTTACGAAAACATACATATTTAATTCTAGAAAGTGTTGTTATATTTTCAATGTTTCAATTTTTGTTTTTTTATCAATAGAGAGAGAAATTACTAATATCCTTATTAATATTATACTTAATATTATATAATAAGGATCATAAATCTTTAGTTAATAAAAGATATGAATGTGTGGTACTTGCATGGATCATTGTGCATACATATTATTTGTAAGTTATATCTCAAGAATGTTTCTCTACAGAGTAGTGTGAATGCTTACAGTAAGAGAATGTGTAATATATATATATATATACAATATACTGTGTGTATAGTATTAGATACTATGTTTATAGTATTATACTATGTATATTATAATATATAGTGCATACTTATTATATATTATACACAATATAGACTGAATATATGTATATATATATATGTATATATATATTCATGATTTAATTCAGAAAGATCATTAATTAAATCATAAAAT
This sequence comes from Formica exsecta, assembly GCF_003651465.1. NCBI lineage: Eukaryota > Metazoa > Arthropoda > Insecta > Hymenoptera > Formicidae > Formica > Formica exsecta. Next base: position 137,900 of record NW_021850674.1, read on the forward strand.
ATAAACTTCACTTACTATAGCTGTTATAGGAAAAGAATAGATCAAATACATAAATAGGAAGTTGGAAACATTTGTAAGTTATATCTCAAGAATGTTTCTCTACAGAGTAGTGTGAATGCTTACAGTAAGAGAATGTGCAATATATATATATACAATATACTGTGTGTATAGTATTAGATACTATATTTATAGTATTATACTATGTATATTATAATATATAGTGCATACTTATTATATATTATACACAATATAGACTGAATATATGTATATATATATATGTATATATATATTCATGATTTAATTCAGAAAGATCATTAATTAAATCATAAAATATAAACTTCACTTACTATAGCTGTTATAGGAAAAGAATAGATCAAATACATAAATAGGAAGTTGGAAACAAAGGATCACGAAAATAAGGTAAGCTATTGTGTATTTTAAATATTTATTCCTTTTTTCATTCAAAGGATAATTTGTTTTTATTATAACGTTATCCTAAGCATCTTTGAGAGCTCCATGCCCTGCCATACCTAAATTACTTTTTATATAACATCTTTTGTTTTTTTTCGTTCTCTCTGCTGGCTTACGCCACAGACAAATCAGTTTTTTTTTTCTCCTCAAATTGGCCTTCCCGGCCTTTCGATATCACTTATCGCAATCGAATCGTTACTATCTCCAGTTTTTATTCGTTTTCCTCCTTTTTTTTTTATCTCGGCTCGCTTATATACTGACTTTATACAAATTGATTTTGAAAGTTTCATGGCATTTTACCGTCGGTGGTGAACTGAGACGCTAATATTCATCTCGTGTCAAACATTGTTGGAATTAAATTCGCTTGTATCTTTTTCAGAAAATTTCGCGATACAAAATGAAATGGCGTTTCGTCATCCTTTAAATGGGATATCTATTTCATACCCTCAAAGAATTAATATCCCTAATAGATGTACTGAATTGTATTCAGAATAATACAACAGACGCAACACACACAAATCGAGGTTCGACAAAAATTGTCTCGCGAAAAACAATTATGTGCAATCAATAGGACTCGCGTGTCTACATAATAAGAGGGACTTTTGATAGCCAAAAGATTATTATAGTACAATAATAATTAATCAATCATATAATTATAATCTTATAATTTTAGATTATATAATGACTCATAAAATGTTTGAAAGTTTTATGCTTTAAAAACAATCCCCGAGCAAACACGAAACTGAACGAGCAATAATAAACGCATGCGATATCCATTCGCAAGATGTATCAACGCGATATCATTTTTACAGTAGATCTCTCAATGCATATCATACCTGAAATTCTTCTTCAATCGATATACTATCGGAAAAGTTCAATCATTCGAGTTAAGCGACTAATTCGTTAAGCGATTAAGGCTCCTGATCCCTCACTGATGTATTAAATTATGGTGTCAGATGCGAGAAATCGTGATATGAAATTTTCTTTTGTAAAATAAGTAAACTTTTTTTATATGCCATCATTATTATATTTGATAATATAGAAATATAGATTGATAAAATATATTGAAAACTCTCTTCTAGTTTCGCTGGAAATGCAAGATAAGTTATATATGTACGTATTTATTAACGTAGAATAACAAGGTAGTTTTCGGTAGCAAAAAAAAAAGAACTTAATTTTGCAATAGAAGAATTTACACGTTTTTCGCTTCTGATGTCATAATTTAATATAGCTGTAGTAAGGATACAGGAACTTTGACAAGGATACTAAGGAAAATAAAACCAACTGTTATTACAATTATGCTACGAATTTTCGTTATATGTGAATTTGGAAGACACGAAGGAATCACGAATCGTGCCATACAGACTATGATAATTCGAGGAAATGTATGTAGATACATCACGGCTGATTGTCAATCGAAAGAATGAATATCGTTTCACCGTGTAAAAATTAATTATCGACATCTGTATATTTAAAGTGTATGAAATACACACACACACACACACACACACACATACACACGTTTTTAATTTTCAATGCTCTTGTATTTTAATTCGGACACCAAGATATCAATGTGTGACTCGTCCCTGATTGAGAAATATATTCCGATGGAAGTATGCGCGTGTGTTTTTATCGTTACTATTATCGTTAGACTTAAATTACATTTATTTTTATTTTTTTTTTTTTCGATCGGCTAGGTCGTTTATATAAACGGTGAGGAGTCACTAAATTACTTACAGTCTACGATAGAATATGTTGGCGACATCTGACCAATCTCTTCGTACTTGCTGTTATACACTCATGAGCGATCTATATATTCTTGTTTATTTTTTCCTTCTAAAATCATGGCAAGGATTTTCATAAAGATATAATAAGCACAACGTATAAATTACGAACATTCCACGAATGAACAGAACATAATGTCTGGAAACAGGCAAGCAACGTAGCATATAAAAAGAGCGTTGGTCGATACGCCGTTAATGCACATCGTCGTAGCGATTAGTGTGCTTAAATTCGCATTCACACAAGGAAATCTCGATTCACTAATGTTTATAGCAAAATCATCTTTTCATCTCTCTCTTATAGCAAAGTGTTTTTTATACATCAACCACCGACGATAAATATCACATAACGAGAAAAGTTGTAACTCGTTAGTCGAATCTCTCTCGCGCGCACAGAGTTTTATTTGTTAAGGAGCCCCGCACGCCTTGGCGTACACGCATTCGCAAGTCTGTCTAGCTATACATCACAGGCACCGTGTCTAGCTATAATCACGCTTTTCTAATCTTATTAACTATGTTCGGTATTGATACCATGCGCTTCTTTATCTTCACTTCAAAATGAACATTTATCGCGCGTCGTGTGTCGTTCGTGAATGATCCGAAATTGAAATAAGGGAACCACCCCCCCCCCCCCCCTAAAGGGAATTGTATCTCGCGATGGCAAAAATATGAAAACAATATTTAACAACGCAAAATTGCCGCACGTCAGCGCTTGCGCAGCGCAATCAACGGGTGCGGGGCTCGGTTGAGTTTCAGAGGGGCCGCAACGAAGAGTTCGGAGATATACCTGGTCAACATCAGCATTACAAAATCGTAAAACTTAAATCTTTACGTTACATCGCGCAGTGGTGGCATACCAGTATGCACCCGAAATGCCGTCAATGCACGAGAAATGTACACCTCGATGTAATTAACATTACACACGTTTCTACGACAGGGGGGAACGTGGAAAAGAAAATAATAACGCGTTTTTTAAAACAAATATTTTCCTTTTATATGCAAAAAAGATTCCCGCGTACCATGTTTTTCTTTTTTTTTTTCCCCGCTTTGCTTTTCATTGTGAACGTTGAATTTCCAGCGAAATCATATTTAGTTCACAGAACAGACATTGCCCTATATGCGCTACACACACACACACACACAATCATACACACTCAATCACACACACTCATACACTCACATTCCCGAAAACTTAAATATAAATGTTGCTCTAGGTATATGACAGAACGATTTTCGCAGTAGCCCCGAGGCAACTATATCGTACGTAACAATTAGCTGGTCAATGATCAATTTCATTGTGTAGGGTACTGGTGTGGCATGGTGTATGTTACCATAGTGGGCTGCTGGCCCGGCGGCAAGGGCGCACTCGCTGTCGGGGGTGTGGCGGTGGCTTGCGTCGGCTGCCAGGCACCCGCGCTTGGTGCAGGCATCCTCATGCTGTTCATATATTGTGCCTGTTGCCCATAATATTGACCATAATATTGTGCAGGCTGCAGGAACTGTCCCTGCATCTGTGGATAGCCTTGTGGATACCAATAACCCATCTGTTGGCCATAACCGTACGCGTACTGCCCTACTCCTGCCGTCACCTGTTGTAAAAAAAAAAAAAAAAAAATTTTTCACGTCTATTTTTTTATATAACTCGGTTATTTAAAAGATGTAAAACATATATATAAATTTTAGCTAATATGGGATACAAAAGATAAATAAAGTAATTTACATAGGCCTAAGAGGGGTGCGAATGCTCTCAATATGCTTGCTAATAAATCTGAAATAAATACATATAAATGTACATGGTGTATATAATGACTGGACCATGAACGACTTGCAATCATAAGTATGTAAACAACAACCTGTTGAGCTTGATGATTGGCATTAGGACCAACGCTGTTTGGATCGCCGTTTTCCTTTCCCCAAAAGCATTTGACAATGCTACCATTGATTTCAGTATTATGCGTTGATTCAATGGCATGCGTTGCAGCTTCCTTAGTTGTAAATTTAATAAAAGCATATCCCTTGTCTTTAAACACTCTTATATCTTGGATGGTGCCGAAGGGAGAAAATGTTTTCTTTATCAACTCGTCTGTGATGCCGTTTGTGAAACCTCCGCAATATACCGTGCAATTGGTAGGACTACTTTGATTATATACCTGTTGAAAAAACAATAATTGATCTTTAGACTATCATGTAGAGTTTAGCATCAAAATTAAGATCAAACACACAAATTTAATTATCTTTTTTTCTCCTGTTTTAAACCGAATCTATGGTCTTTGAATTTATCATTAGAAGTAGCTATTTGTTCCAAGTACATGATAATTGTATAAATTCTTTTTCTTATCCACATAAAAATTATTATTAAATTAAAACACAATAGATTTTTAAATGTCTTTATGTACGTGAGCTGTTTCTAGTTCAGGATATTTCAAAGTTAAACGATCAAACTTTGTCAGTTCTTTAAATAGAAAAAAAAAAAAAAAAAAAAAAAAAAAAAAAAAGAAACTTTCGTCCCGCGATTGAAA
>NW_021850674.1:143004-146075 GCF_003651465.1 Formica exsecta
AAAAAAAAAAAAAAAAAAAAAAATTTATATGAATATAAGTCTAGAAATGTTTAATTATCATGTTACATTGAGAAAAAAGAAATTTGTTCAATTTTCCATTTTAAAATGCTATCCCCTGTTTCTAATGCAAGATTAACATTGTTGAGAAATTGAATTTAACACCCTATGAATATCATATCTATCTTGCTTTAGTTCAGCAAATACATCATTGATCTTGTCTATCAGTTCCTGTTGCGAATCAGCTCTTATATAGTAGACTATCATTTTCGCATTTCCCTATAGATAAAAGTCTAGCTGTGTAAGATCTGATGATTTCAAGAGCCACACAATTCGTCCTCTTTAAATAAACATTGCCAATCTATTCTTACATCGCATAACTTATTAACAGCGAATCCGCTATTCATATTCGATATCATATAATATTTTAATAAAGCATTTGTAGATCTGTTTATATAATCTTTTTTTCTCATGGAACATACTGGTAATGTTTGATCGTTAAATCTTAAAACACCCTGCACAAGTGAAGAAATCACTGTGTAAAAATAATCATACAAGTCCTAATCGCAAGTTTCACAATATAAAGAATTAGTGAAACTACTCTAACCACAACCACCCAGGAGCAATCCGGGGAGTCCGGCTGGTATATACCTCTTCATAGTTGGGTTTACTATTGTTCGAGTGTCGTGGCCGCTCGGATCTCGGCGGCGGTGGTTTCCTGGTGGACCAGTTCGTCCTGATGCTGCGCGAGCCCAGCCATTGGCCGTTCATCGCGTTAATCGCCGCCTCGGCCTCGGACTTCTTGACAAACGACACGAAGGCGTAGCCTTTGCTCTTGAGCGTCTGCGGATCCCGGACGATCCTGCAATTGCTGATCTCGCCGAAGGGCGCGAACGCCTCCTTCAGCGTCTGCGTCTCGATTTCCGGCGAGAGGTCGCCGACGAATATGTGATGATGATTGCTGGTGTCGAGTTTGGGCTGATTGCCCGGACTGGTCGCCCAGTTAACCTTCATCTCCTTGTCGAGGAAGGATCGTTTGTTCATGGCGGCCAACGCTGTGGCCGCGCTTTGGTGATTCGTGAATTCGACGAAGGCGTACGGATCGTTGCCGGGCTCTCGGATAATCTTGCACCCCTTTACCGCGCCAATCTGCGAGAAGAGGGCGCATAGAAGATCCTCGGACACCGAGGCGTCCAGGTTGCCCACGTACAGGGTACGCGGATTACTTTCCTCGCTCATAATTCACGTGAACGGGCGCACTTTTGCTAGACTAGGTGAGAGATGGCGAGAGAGATCTCTCGTCGAGAGATTCGTTCGGTTCGTTTGCACACTTTCCAGCCCTCTAGCCACGCCGAGACTGCCCCTAGAAGAGCGCTGCTAACACAAGCGCGCGTCGTTACAAGATTATAGGCGCGGAGAGAACTCAATGACAAGCTGGACAGCTGATTTACATTACCCGCGTGAAAATACCTGACCGTGTGTATTTAACTGCTCGCCATCGGGCACGACGTCGGTCGCTCTCTTCAAGCGAGAGTCGATTATCTTTTTTCCCTCGCGTACAACGGCAAAGTTACACCCAGCCTCTCTACGTCATACTCACACTAAAAACTAAAATGGCCGCCTCGCGGCTCTTGCCGTTTCCTTTCGCACGCGCGCGTGCAAACGAAATGTCTCTTGACACGACGCCTTCCACCACCACCAACACTAGTACTACTACTACTCTACTACTACAACTACTACACTACTACTCTGCTACTCCAAAAGTCCCGTCAACGCTGCACCGATTAACCTATAATAATAAATACGGCGACTACCGATGAAATTCACCGACCGACACGTGTTTTTGTATTACTAGTCAATCTTTCATATCGGATAGCGCGAAAACCAACACCAATCATTGGTCTTACGAAACTCACTAGGCGCGTTCGAATCTGTTCTGCTTATATATACCTGGGTTGCGTTCCAAAATTTACTACTTCAAATAGAGTAGCGATTTGCTTCACCAATCAGGATAGAAGAATATTTTTTTCTCTCCACGTTGGGCTGTGTTCCGATTCCCCACCCGGGTGCATTCGATATTATAGTGTACGTGACATATACTATATGTCTATAATCGGAACACAGCCTTGGAAAGAGAAAGATATAGCGTTTTCGAATGTAGCAGGTTTAGTCCCTGCGCACAATAGAGAAAATATTAGGAATAGGAATACAATATTAAATATTAGGAGGAACAATTTGGAATTATTTTATTTCAAACAAGGAAACGGAATGGATTAATTATTTCTAATATTTATTTTTTTATTTCATTATGCGTTAATCCATTCTGTTTCCTTGTTTGAAGTAAAATAATTCCAAGTTGCTCCTCCTGATATTTAATATTTTATTCCTATTTCTAATATTTCCTTTATTGTGCGCAGGGCCTTAATCGCTCTGAGAGCGATTAATGACGCCATTGCATTGTCTTTGCCAATAAAAGGCTTGAATTCATAGTAAAATATAGTGATTAATTGATCCGGGTTGGATTAACCCGTTCATTCGAAAACGCTAATAAACTCAGGGAGTCGATTATGTATCTTTGAAACGAAGTGAAAATTACAAAAGTGAACAGATTTACTAGATTTCGACAAATGAAATCGTAGATACTGTAGTGAATTTACTCACTTTTGTCATTTTCATATCTTTTTAAAATACACAATCAACCGTCTGATCTAGTCACTGATACCGACGAGATACTATTAAAGACCGTCAGCCCTGGGTAAACTTTTGTGACTATCAAGTGGGCCCGGTGGGCCCGGAGGTAATTGAAGAATGTTGACATTACCGGCCGTTTGATTGGATCGAATATAATTACACGAATAATTTAATTTGTACGGTTATTTTACTTCATCCAGTTATTATTTTATTATCGAAAACACACTAAATCCCATAAGACCACCGGTCTTTAATGATATATCGTCGGTGTCACTGATCTATATATCAGCAGGATTGCTTAGCTTCCTGGCGATGTACCCTTAGAACATATATAAATGGAAGGGAAATGCCTTTGTTTCCCGATAGAAAAACATGTCGACGAA
>NW_021850674.1:147713-148747 GCF_003651465.1 Formica exsecta
GAATCTTGAATCTCAATCTTCAATGCGTAGTCTGATACGAGCTTTAGAATCAACAAATCAACGTCGAGTGTTGACAAGACGATAGCTGAGCGCTTTCTCTGCCGAACCCGAACGCGGCCATTGGTGGCAGTTTGAATCTGCGTGAATTCTTTCACCGACGAGATATTATTAAAGACCGTCAGCCCTGGGTAAACTTTTGTGACCATCAAGTGGGCCCGGTGGGCCTGGAGATAATTGAAGAATGTTTTGACATTACCGGCCGTTTGATTGGATCGAATATAATTACACGAATAATTTAATTTGTACGGTTATTTTACTTCATCCAGTTATTATTTTATTAGCGAAAACACTGACGAGATATTATTAGAGACCGATGGTCTTATAGGATTTAGCACATTACTTTCGGAAAAAACTCGCCACGCGGTACTGTAGGTAAGTAAATCTTTGCATTGTCGATAATAAAACAGTAAATTTACGATAAAATGTTTATTTTGTTGTTCTTAAGGCAGTTATATAAAAGATCTATACATTTTTGATAATAAAACAATAACTGGATGAACTAAAATAACGCGCAGCGAGTTTTTTTCCAGTCACACTAAATCCCATAAGACCACCGGTCTTTAATGATATATCGTCGGTGTCACTGATCTATATATCAGGATTGCTGATTAGCTTCCTGGCGATGTACCCTTAGAACATATATAAATGGAAGGGAAATGCCTTTGTTTCCCGATAGAAAAACATGTCGAAGGAAGTAAGAAAGAAAATCATAGTTGCCTCTCTTTTTACACGCCCCAGGTGCGCGCATGCGTGGTAGTGCTCTAAGTGATACCAATAAGTGCAGGCATAGACATAGTATAGGTCTGTTCTTTATAGCTGAACTGGCTGCACTAGTTCAGAGCTTATCTTTCTCTTTCCAATGGGGAGAGAAAAAGATAAACTCTGAACTAGTGCAGCCAGTTCAGCTATAAAGAACAGACCCATTATCTTGACCGAGTGTTGAGGAGTGGGGGCCAAGGTGCACGTAGAAAAGG